>NW_024724693.1:1654113-1754113 GCF_018991925.1 Homarus americanus
GTGGTTAATGGTGTAATTACCCATGGATGTGGTTAATGGTGTAATTACCCATGGATGTGGTTAATGGTGTAATTACCCATGGATGTGGTTAATGGTGTAATTATCCATGGATGTGGTTTATGGTGTAATTACCCATGGATGTGGTTAATGGTGTAATTACCCATGGATGTGGTTAATGAGGGTGCAGGGTTACCCCGTAAGGTGTGGTTTTATGAGTAAAGAGATTTATCCATGGATGTGGTTATTGGTGGGGTTATCATGGATGTGGTTGTTGGTGGGGTTATCAATGGATGTGGTTGTTGGGTAAAGTTATCCATGGATGTGGTTAATGGTAGGGTTATCCATGAACAGATTTGTTGGTGAAGTTATCCATGGATGTAGTTATTGGTGGGTTATCCATGAATGTGGTTGTTGGTGGAGATTTATCCACATGGATGTGGTTAATGGTGGGGTTATCCATGGGTGTGGTTGTTAGTGGGGTTATCCATGGATAATGGTTGTTGGTGGGGTTATCCATGGATGTGGTTAATGGTAGGGTTATCCATGGATGTGGTTTAATGGTGTAATTACCCATGGATGTAGTTAATGGTAGGAGTTATCCATGGATGTGGTTAATGGTGTAATTACCCATGGATGTGGTTTATGGTGTAATTACCCATGGATGTGGTTAATGGTGTAATTACCCATGGATGTGGTTTATGGTGTAATTACCCATGGATGTGGTTTATGGTGTAATTACCCATGGATGTGGTTTATGGTGTAATTATCCATGGATGTGGTTTATGGTGTAATTACCCATGGATGTGGTTAATGGTGTAATTACCCATGGATGTGGTTAATGGTGGGGTTACCCATGGATGTGGTTAATGGTGGGGTTATCCATGGATGTGGTTAATGGTGGGGTTATCCATGGATGTGGTTAATGGTGGGGTTATCCATGGATGTGGTTAATGGTGGGGTTATCCATGGATGTGGTTAATGGTGGGGTTATCCATGGATGTGGTTAATGGTGGGGTTATCCATGGATAACAGTTAATGGTGCGTTTACTGCTGGGTGTGGTTTTATGGTGGGTTATCCGCTGGATGCTGGTTAATAGGTGGGGTTTATCCATGGATGTGGTTGTTGGTGGGTTATCCGCCGGATGTGGTTGTTGGTGGGGTTATCCATGGATATGGTTAATGGTGGGGTTATCCATGGATCCGCTGGTTGTTGGTGAGGGTTATCCATGGATGTGGTTATTAATTAGGGGTTAGCCTGCATGAGATGTGGTTGTTGGTGGGGTTATCCATGGATGTGGTTAATAATTGAGGTTATATGGGTGTGGTTATTGGTAGGACATCCATGGATGTGGTTGTTAGGGGTTATCCATGGATGTGGTTAATGGGAGTGGGTTATCCATGGATGTGGTTAATGGTGGGGTTATCCATGGATGTGGTTAATGGTGGGGTTATCCATGGATGTGGTTAATGGTGGGGTTATCCATGGATGTGGTTAATGGTGGGGTTATCCATGGATGTGGTTAATGGTGGGGTTATCCATGGGTGAGTTTCCAGGGATGTTTTTACCAGGGTTTGTTTGGCTCTGTAAGTGTCTGCTGTCTGTCAGGGAGGGAGGGAGGCATCAGGCTCTGGCTCCCTCATGTCCTTGTTAGTTCAGTTTTTATTGTATGTTAGTCAGTTCAGGTTTGGGTTCCTGTCTCTGGTCTGCATCGTACTGGTTCATTTGTTTGGCCAGGACCTCTCTCTCTCTCTCTCTCTCTGTGCCCTCATGTACTAGAGGCTGTTGTTCAGGTTAGTAATGGTTTACTCTCTCCTGGGGTTAATACTAAGGAACTACTTTTTTTAGGGGTGGGTTAAGGACTGAATTGAAGCTTTCCATTAATATACTGTTTATGACAAGTACTAGAAGAGTTGACACTCTTAGTAGGTTCATGCCTGTCTACTATTTTCCCTTTTTTCTAATTGGCTTGGTATTACAGGAACCATCTGATGAATTGGCTTAAGCCAGAAATGGTGGATTGACCCAGATTTTAACTGTGGAGCTCATAGCCAGATGGTTTATATCAGAAGGAACTGAATTCAAAATTAGAGATTGGCCTGGAACAAAGATTAGGGAGCCACAGCTTTGGCCACAAGTGTGCTGAATGTTCATGTATGATCGTTATTAAACCTCTGTGTCTGCAGAGGTCAGCTTTACACCTCAACTCCCATTTTAGGGCAGTGGTTGTGATGGGGAGGGAAGCATGATTGGTCTACCTAACTGAGTTACAACAATCCTGGCTGGCACTATGAGGGTTATCTAGTGCCATGGAACCCCCAATGTAGAGACCCACCCACCAAGTGGCTCCACCAGAAGAGAAGTACTGTAAATGTAGATCAGTCTGCCATCTTGCTGAGTCAGGTCTGTTTAAAAGGCTTTTCCCTGAAGTAAATTTCAGTGTAAAGAAGCCCTCAATTTTAACCCAAAGACAGAGTGGATACAGCTATCGGGTCTGTTCCTAAGGGCCGTTGGTTAGATCCTAGGGCACTCTCTCCACCTACTGTATGTGTGAATTGATGTCTTGCTTCATAAAGTAGTGGAAGTTCAGTGACAGACACACTGCCTTCTTGTTTACTGAAGGCTTAGTATGCATAGTTCTGTATCCATGCTGCCATTAATGGGCAGTCATGCCTATGAGACCCGCAGTCGCTATAGTCTCTACTGTACACTACGGATCACAGAAGAATCTAGTTTTGAGATAAATGTTTATGGCAGTTTGATATCTTTGCCAGCAGGGAAAATCTGTTAGTAAATCTATTAAGTTTTTCATAGATGGCATTATAGCACAAGGGGCATAATGATACAATACTGTACGGTACAGTACGGTGATATCTCTGTTAGCCGGAACATTTGGTGCAGAGCACTTCAGGGAATGAGATACCTGTATTTCCGGGTAATGAGAAGACTCTTTCAAAGCACGTGTCACCGTCTAAGTTCTTCCTTCACAAGTATCATATCAGTGAGCCACATCTCGCTAACTACACTCATTTACGTGAATTTTTATGGAGAGAACTGTACATAGTTTCCTTAATGGGGAGACTTGAGGGTTATAAGAAATTGGTAAAATAATGAAGAGTACTGTATGTGTTTTAAGAAATGGGTAAAATGAAAAAAAAATATGACAAGAACAACACTGGGTCTGTGAATACTGTACAGTAGTCAAATAAAATTTGCTGTAGGCCTAATGAGAGCTAAGACACTGCGTATGTAAGCAGGCTGGGGGGGGGGGGTTTACCACATTCGTCAGGTTTATTTATTGATTCCTATTATATTGTCGTTGATAAGCCTCTTGTGGTGTGACTCATCATAACGGCTTCAATAATAAAAAGCTATACTATATACAGTACAGTACTGTAATTTATAATTGTGTGAAAATAAAGGATAACCTGTATGGAAAGGTATTCACTCACGATGTGTTTGTGTTAGACACAGTTAGAGCTTTCAGCAAGGGTCACTATAACGTACTGTATGTAGGTACCTTCCTGACAACACGACCTTTGAGTGATACATAAGGGCTCAGTTTGGCTATTTGTTCACTTGACAACTGATTAATGAATAAACCAGGTGATATGCAAATGCATAATATAATGCACTACAATATTATTTATTAAGTGCTGATAAATATAGTACAGTACACTAAAGTACTACGGTAGAACGTGGATATAAAGCGAGATGCGTCCCAAGAGAGGTCGCATTGGCACTAAATCCTAGTGTTGTTTCAATGGAATAATTTAGTTTGATACTTGAGGAAAACAAAATACTGAAAAGGCTGAGAATCTACCCAGATGCACCTCAGTCCGTCTCCTAGAATAAACAAAACATTGTTTTTTGTAGTATTATGTTAAAACAAACACTCGTAAATCAACACAGCTAAAATTATGGGATGTGAAATGGTCTGTTTACTAGTGATCAGCTGATGGGAAGATGGGGGGGGGTGATATGTGTGACAGTTGATGCCAAGGTCTAGTGCTTATTTATTTATCTGTCCTTAAGAGTGACTTTAGGTTTTTCTTTTATAAAATGTCACTGAACTAAAATTTTTATCTCTTGTGCAAAATATATGACGTTTATATTCAAATTATTTGTTTATTTATGTCCTTTAGATTGAGTTTTTGTTTTTTGTTTATAAAATGTCACAAGTGACCGGGAAGAATATAATTTGCTGGAATTCTTATAAGATAGTGATTAATTTGAATATAATCATGCTATAGTTTGCACTAGACAAAAATTTTAGTAATCATTTAGTACATTATTTTGAGTACCCGGTACATGTACAGTACAGCTTTGCCCTTAGGCCAGTGTAGTGTGCCCAGAGAAACATTAGGCGCGAATTTTAAAATATGATGCACCAGATTGACTTGGTCAAAATAGGAAAGATTTGCTTTAAATTAAAACATCGTCTTTTATTGTGGGTGTCGCTTTAAATTAATAATCTTAAATTGAATCGCTTTACTTCGACTTCTACTGTACATTTATTTACTAAGTGTTGAAGATATGTTGTGATAAGCTTTAGAGGGAGGTAGTGAGCTAAGTCAAGTTAGTGCTTTGTAAACAAGTGACTGGCAATTTAATGTGACTCAGTGACTCACGGTGTTGAGTGTGGGATTAATTTTTCGGGAACTAGATTATTATCCCATAATATTTTATCAACCCGGCACCAAAGGAACCTAAGTACTGTACTATGAGAATTATGGTGAAATTGCATAGTTAAGTGTTAAAAGGTTCCTGGGGGAGGGAGCCACCTTGTTCACTCTTCATCTCCCACACAATGTACAGTACAGTATACCCCTATGCTTTTAATTTTATCTTCTAGTACTGTACACAACAGTTTTCTCTCTATTCATAAAACAAATTCTGTGGTTACTTACATATAACACTTTACAGTCGTAAACAACCAACAGTTGTCGACAACTAGACTCGGTCTTATCTTCAGCTTAAACAGTTCTACCTTCCATATTTTTGTTAATGTTGACTTAATAGATTTTTAGTAACCTTGTTATGTACAGTAGCTAAAGCAACTATCTGTGCAGGTGGGGGTCAATATTCTCCGTGTGACTAGTGACAGCCCTCATTTACCAACATTTATCGTCCATGGTCTCATATTGTTTCCCACAAAGTATGTACAGATAGTTGTTTTAGCTACTGTACTTAAATACCTTAGTTGTTGAAATGCAGTACAGTGGTCCCTCGGTTAACGAGCACAATCCGTTCTAGAAGGTTGCTCGTTAACCGAAAAACTAGTTAACCGAAACCATTGTTTCAATGGGTTTTGGGTAATTGGTTCCAGCTCACCGAAAATTGCCTAAATTCAACAAAAAAAGGTAGAAAAGTACACTTACTTTGAGGTGTGTATGTAGAAGGCTCCTGGATGATGATGATGATGATGATGGGAATTAGAATGCGGGTGGAGGAGAAGGGAGAAGAGAAGGCATTGGGGTGGAAGAGAAGTCACCCCATGGTGCCATTTCACCCATAAAATTTTAGTTCTCTTGGTGTAATTCAAGATTATTTTCTTTAAATCAACACTGCACTGCATTATATATTGTCAATATGTAAAATAAATTTGAAAATGACCAATAATTTGCTTGCAAACACAGAAAAAAAGCGTTTAGTTGAAGAGAGTCTCAAGCAAGATGTTACCTCCAGTGAAAAGACACAAAGACTGACGCCTGTATGCTGTGTTGGCAGGCTGGATGGCATGCCACAAACTAGTGACCCTACCTTCAATTATGTTCAATAATTGCTAAAATGACTAAAAAATTTGATATTAAACTTTTAAAATGATTGAATAGTATAAACTTCTTGATATTTACTAAAAGGGTAAGGAATTTAAGCCCTAGAACCGATTACTGTATTATTGGCGGACTAATGCTACAGCTGGTGGACCGCCAAGTGTAAGCTAAAACATGTGGAGGTTGGCTCGTAAGAAACTCGTTAATTGAGGGATTGCTCGTTAACTGAAGTTAAGAACCTTATGGAAGGTAACTCGTTAACCGAAATCTCATTAACCGAGGCGCTTGTTAACCGAGGGACCACTGTAATAACTGATTTTCTTGAAACAATCCCACCCCCATAGATTCATATTTTTTCAACTCGTATTTTCTGGACTGGGGTCTGCCCTAATTAGTCCTGTGTATTGAGGTACTACTGTTCTGTACAGTACTGTACTAGGAAAATCAGTCTTAGTGTTGTGCTTAAACTCAGTACATAAGATGACTATCTTGTTGGCAGTGTGAGTGTTCAGGGAAACAGGTTCATATACTATACTGTAGTTTGGATTTTGTTATACAGTTACTTCTCGACTTACGACAACCTGGACATACGACGGCCATGGTCTTATAAAATATTTTTCACATTACGTATTTTCGAATCCCGACGTTAGTGATCGTGCTGTGTACTGACAAAATTTTTGTTTGTACAGTAATTCCCTTTAAAATGGCTGGCAAGCGTGAATTCTCGTGGTGCTGAGAAGAAAGAGACAACCATTTTAGAATTTATATGTATTATTTTCACCTTTTCGACTTACGACCTGGTCGTCGGGATGGAATCCGTCGTAAGTCGAGGAGAGACTGTATAGGTTTTACAGTCTATGAAGCTTACAGCTAATATTCTGGCTTCTCAGAAGTCGGCTCTGGCCAGACCATTTTAAGCTGCTTTTGACATTTTATTTATTTTCTGAACATTTTAGAGTTGTGTGATCACTTGTCTTCAGGACTGGTTCTTGTTTCTTATTCTCTCAGGTTAAAACTGCAAAAGAAGTTTTATGAAGTAATGTTTATTGATATAAACTACAGATCTCAGACAAAGACTAGGAGATATATTCTGTGTAATGTTCACCTGGAGTTCTTAACTAAATACAGTACAGTACAGTACAGAACAGTACAGAACAGTATAGAACAGTACAGTACAGAACAGAACAGTACAGTACAGTACAGTACAGTACAGTACAGTACAGTACAGTACAGTACAGAACAGAACAGAACAGTACAGTACAGTACAGTACAGTACAGAACAGTACAGTACAGAACAGAACAGTACAGAACAGTGCAGTGCAGTGCAGTACAGTACAGTACAGTACAGAGCAGAGCAGTGCAGTGCAGTACAGTACAGTACAGAACAGTACAGTACAGTACAGTACAGTACAGTACAGAACAGAACAGAACAGTACATTACAGTACAGTACAGTACAGTACAGTACAGTACAGAACAGAGCAGTACAGTACAGTACAGTACAGTACAGTACAGAACAGTACAGTACAGTACAGTACAGAACAGTACAGAACAGTATAGAACAGTACAGAACAGATCAGTACAGTACAGTACAGTACAGTACAGTACAGTACAGTACAGTACAGTACAGAACAGTACAGAACAGATCAGTACAGTACAGTACAGTACAGTACAGTACAGTACAGTACAGTACAGAACAGTACAGAACAGTATAGAACAGTACAGAACAGATCAGTACAGTACAGTACAGTTCAGTACAGAACAGTTCAGTACAGTACAGAAGAGTACAGTTCGGTACAGTACAGTACAGTACAGTTCAGTACAGTTCAGTACAGTACAGTACAGTACAGTACAGAACAGTACAGTACAGTACAGTACAGTACAGTACAGTACAGAACAGTACAGTTCAGTTAAGTACAGAACAGTACAGTTCAGTATAGAACAGTTCAGTACAGTACAGAACAGTACAGTACAGTACAGAACAGTTCAGTACAGAACAGTTCAGTACAATACAGAATAGTACAGTTCAGTACAGTACAGAACAGTTCAGTACAGAACAGTTCAGTGCAGAACAGTTCACTACAGTACAGTACAGTACAGTATAGAACAGTACAGTACAGTACAGAACAGTTCAGTGCAGAACAGTTCACTACAGTACAGTATAGAACAGTACAGTACAGTACTGTGCTTATCTTCAAAAGGAAATCTTTATCATTTAATCTTGCCTCACAGTAGCAAACTTAAATGACTTATATTGTTTGTCTTGTGTGATTAAGACACTCACAATTGAAGGTTCCTACCAGGGAACACGACCTAAGAGGCTTTACCACAACACTAATCTTCATAAGAGTACTGTAATGTCAAATACTGTACCTGGAGTTCCACACAACGTGGGTCTGGATCTTTGTTACAAAATAATTTGATTATAACAATATTTAAATCTGCTGTCTTGTTTGTAAAGATCACACAAGTGTGCTGATGACCTCAGAGACTTGGTTGTGAACATTTGAGAAAGTAAAATGTCAATTTTCTCCATTCTCTTATGTGACATACAGTAGTCAGTGGTCACTCCTCTCAACCAGATATTGTAATGAAGCACTTTAGGAATCCAAAGGCTGTGTAAGGCTGTTTCTGTTGTGGGCCAGTAATAAAGGCAGTTAATTTGTGAACAAGTTTTAGGGATTAGCAGAGATGTTCTGTGCGATGGGCGGTACACCTCTGTTCCTGGGCCGAGTTTAGGTTTCACAGATTATTAGCGAGTCTCGACACGGCACGATAGCCAGGTTCGGTGCTTGAGTGGGGCCCCTTCTTGTGTCTGTAGAAAGAAGCAATGACCTGGACATCCATCAATGTTTCCTGGGGTAGGTACAGTAGTTCCTAAGGTGGCAGGTATGAGGAGTAAATAGTGGAGTCAAACCTTAACAGTGTGTGTCAGGAGAACAATGGAAATGGTAGTTAAGAATGAAAGAGGGAAGACAGGGTGTTGTAGAAAAAAAAGGTTGGAAATATGGATATGGGAATATTTTTACCAACTGGTTAATGTAACTTGAGAAGGACAGATTTATTCTATGAAGAAGTGGATAGTGTAAAGTAAATGAGAAAATGTAATAAGAGGAGGAGGTGAGACTAGGTAAACTAAAAGATGGTAGGACATCTGGTGTAAATGGAACCACTACAGCATTAATATTTTAAAGATTGGAGATGGATTGGTGGTAGAATAGATGAGGCTGTGTGGGGCAGAGGAAGGCATGACAAAGAGCATCTGTAGTTCCTAGAAATTGATGTTTATGGTGAACCTCTTTTAAACTTGGTACAATACTGAACTGTTTTCTCACTACCTGACATAGCTCACACAAATAATACTTAAATATACATTAATATAATTCAAATAGAAATACAGTAAATAAATGAGAACTCTTCACTACAGGCTGGTTTTATGTAGACTGGAGAATGAGGTGGTGACGTGGCCTGTGAGATGGCTACACATGGTCCTGTTGTCACTGTACATGTAATGAAGCTGTAAAAGATGTGACTAATTAATACAACACACTAATGTGACTTAGAAATAAAGAAAATATAATATAAAACTATAAAATGAGAAAAATGGAGAGGTGGGTGTGTGGAGGCCCATGGGCTGTAACTGTGTCACTAATCCACCTACACCTTTGGTGACATCACAGCAGGGCACATGTGTGTCTGTTTCAGCTCAAATTATTAAGTTTTGTTTCATAAAATTAATAATTATAAAACAATTGTAATACTGCATAATCTTAATTTATTTATATAAACTAATTCACCAAGATTAGAGTGATGGACGAGAGTTAACGCGTCTACCCGGCGAAATCATCTAATGGCAATTGACGCTCGTCAGACTAATTATTCATAATATTAATAATGCAACATCATTATTTGTACATTTATACCAGTGAATTATGGGATACGGGGATCCTCATTATAAATGTCTTCATTATTAGTGGTTTCAGTGGTCAAATGATTGTAGACACACTTAAAAAGTCCCTGTAGTTATGAGGATTCTAAGGCTGCTATCAGACAATCTTTGGGACCACAAGTGTTTGAGTGATTGAAATTCCCGCCCACCTCCCATTCTCCTAAAGGTCATCCTTCTCACCTGCACTATGTACGCTCAGTACCGGTCGCCTGTGTCCACGGGTATTATTTTGAAGTGCTCCAAGAACTATAATTATCAACTTTGTTTTGTCTTTGGTGACATTGGTGGACTCTTTTTTGTAGCCATCAGTTCCAAACCAAAGCAAGATGGTGTAGTGGCTAAAAGGAAGTGTAGTAGCTATGGGATGGATGTGAAGTTAGAAGATACGTGCTGTAAGGAAAGTGGTGTATCAATGAACCACTTTCACTGAAATGAGTGTACAAGTAGGTAGGTTGTGCCCCATCAATCAAATGTTTCTAAGGCATATATACAGTACAGTACAGTACAGTACAAGTGATCGTGGGCCCTTCGTGCCCGGTGGCGAGTCCGGTGGTACAGTTTACCAAAGCGTGAAAGTTCGAACGCTCGTGCTTGGCTAGCGCGCAACCGCCGGAAGGCTGGCAGCGTACAGCGACATCGTTTTCCAGCGTAAATAGTTAATTAATGCCTTCCTAAAGAAACCGTCGACATGGGAGCAGGTCTGTTCCACTCTACGAATTTTTTGCGATTTTTCCACCAAGTTTGATGAAAAACGATTGTACCGTTTTGGCTGCCCAGAACAGACACACACACAGGGCTATTCCTATAGTATATGAGATAAATGTTCAAAATACTAAATTAAACTTTGAGTGTGACTAACAATGTGATGGTCCTGATTAGACCCTACCGGTATTCCTATTAATTCTTATGGGAATCACTTCCCTCTTATAAGCAGCTTCTTTGTCTGGTCTCTATTAACCACTTACGATGACCCGCTTATATAAATTATACGGAGAAATCCACGACATACCCCTGACAACAAGCACATTCAACTGTGAATGAATTAATATAGAAGCCCACCTTCAGCGTATACAGTACAGTACAGTACTAAGGTGCTATAACGCTCTCAGTGGCCATCTCTCAATTTACACGGTACAGTAGTTATGTTCTTGAGAATGGCTGTGTAACTCAAACTTAATTATCCCATAAAAAATAAAGGAGATGGCAGAGGTTACGGTAAATGCTCCCTTAAAAACTGTAATTTATTTATCTGTTTCCTTAAATATGTCTTAACAAGAATATAATAACAGTAATAATAATAATAATAATAATAATAATAATAATAATAATAATAATAATAATAATAATAATAATAAATAATGGTTGCCCCTCGTATAATGAGGATGGCTGGCCCAAGGGCTGCATAGGCTTGATTTTGTTTCGGGAGTAGAAACTGTCGCCAACACAACAACCACACCCTAAGTTAACGAGTTGCATGACCCAGTGTCAAGGAATAGTCCGAGAAGACCGGACAACTCACCAACTGCACTGGCTAACCATTACCCCGGAACACGATCCGCAAATCGATTAACATCCAGGTTCCCAATTACAGTATTGCTGGGTAGACAGAGGCAAATGGCGTAAAGAAACTTGCCCATAGTTTCACCCTGCCCGGGTATTGAACCCGGGTCCGCTCGCTTGTGAGGCGAGCATGCTGATCACAGGTCGCCAACTAACAATAAGAATACAATAATAGAAGCAAACCTAATAATACAGAAGTAAGGAAATAGAACTAGTGGTGGTGGAGGGAGTCAGATGATGGGGAGGAGCTTTTGAGATGCCACATGTTGATGGCTGGGGTTCGGGTGTTGTTACTTTTTTCCTTTTTCGTAAAGTAGGAAAGCAATGAGGTACTGAACTACACTGCCTGGCACAATGGCGCTCTTTTCAAAACCGTGCTATTTCGAAAAACTTTTGTTTTATTTTAAAATATAGGCATTAATTTTATACTGTAGTAGTGTTATTTAAAAAAAAGTGCTAATTAAAAACGTGTAAATTGAGAGGCGACTGGACAGGTATTTACAAACTACTCTACTAATCTTAAGTGGAAATATATGAAATGATTTCCACCACACTGTACGTGATACACTATTGGAGTTGCTATGCTTCCATTAGAGTGTTTCATATAGTACTGTATTTATTTCATGTTAATTACATATACGTACTGTACAGTATTGATTTTTAAGTGTTTCTGTACAAAAAGTCTGCCCAAATACCCCCAAAATTCCTGGTCATGGGGGAGCATTAGTACAGTACTGTATTACACATCCCAATTTTACACATCACAGGTGTTTTCACCAATACAGTACAACACTTATTATAAACCAGGAATACCAGTACTGTACTTGATTAAATACAGGTTTTGTATCATGTCACTGAGGCGAGAACAAAATAACATAAATCACCTTCCCGGGACCTGAAGACACCCCTTGTATGTTACCCCGTCGTGTAACATTAACCTTATGGACTATTTAGTCTTGGTTAGCTTTGTTTGGATTAATGTCACAGTGTTGGGGACCAGAACCGAGGACTGCCAGTAGAGGTTCAATATAGGAAGAGTATGTCAGTTGTTTGCTCTCAAGAACCAGAGGGACAAGTACAGTATCTGCAGAAGTGAAAGAATTTGTTTGTAGTGTTTAGGGATAAAGGTATTGTAGGTATAAAGAAGTGATACGTGATGTACAGTCCCCCAAAAGTATCATTGCTCCTGGGGGCTGTTGTGGTTCATGACTTTTGTGAGCAGTATTATTCCACTAGTTGTGGAATGGCTGGTACTCCTTTATTATGTGGATCAAATTATACTGTTACACTTTCATGTAGAGAACTGCCCAAATGTCAAAATTAAGTACTTTATCTAGTAGTCCATAAAGGGAAGACCTCCCCCCTCCCTCCCCCCCTTCTTCTGTTGTTACTGATATGGGGAGCAGATGTACGAACACATGCACTGGAGAATATAGGAAAGCATTTCATTTATTGTTTTCACTTGTAAAGGCATAAAAAAGTAACTTTATTTTTGGAAACTTTGCCCTATAGACTGGGTGGGTCTTGGGGTTAGGTTCCTGTAGTTGTCATTACACACTAAGTCATGATTGGTTTACTTAATTAAATGGGAAATTTTTTTGTGTCCCTAGACGGGCAACTTTACACTTGTGCAGAGTGTTTGTCCTCATATATACAGTACAGTTTGTCCCCCTGTAGACCCTTAAACTCCACCATCATCCTGGATATAGGGAAAACATTGATATCGAAACAGTTTATTTAGCTAGAAAAACACAGATAGAGAGTGGATAATAATAACAATATTAACATGGCTGAGCCAATTGAGACTCTGAGCTCTCTTAATGGCACCTGAAGGCGTGGAGTGTGTTGTGGGTGTAGGTGAGGCAGGAATGGGGTCCAGTCTGGCTGGGAGAGACTTGAGTGCTGGAGCATCTTTTCCTCCTACAGTAAACCTTACCATTTTATGTGAGATTAAAAGCTTAAAAGGGGTATATATTTACCTCCTGTAACTATACAACCTTTATAAGGCATCAGATATACGCTAAAATAAATTTGTTACACAAGCTTCGTACATAATAAACATTGTATTGTACTGTACTGTACTAAGACAGATTCACATGATAAACTGTAAATGTTCAACAGCCTCTTGGAAATGACATAGCATCAAACAATACCTCATTGTATTAGGCCGAGAAAATTGTATATGTGAGTTGTTAAGTGGGATCAGCTAGGGTTAGGAGTTGGCAGCATGTACAGTAGTGTGGTGGTGGGAGGCAGGTTGAAGTTTGGGAGAGTGAAGTCAGGTAAGTATGCCCTTGGGGGGAGTTGGTTCACAAATGAGGGGCCTGGTGTGGCATGGCTAGCTGTGTGGTGTGTGTCTAAGCACATTTAACCACCTCAATCCTGGAAGGAGATAAGATATACTCGGGCCACGTCCCCCGTGGTGATGCAGCATTAGTGCTTGGTGTAGTGTTGCTCTCCACCTCCCTGTAACATTAGCTGTGGTGGGGGTCACTGTGTGTGGTGATGTAACATTATTAGTGGTGTAGGGCCACCATTCACCTCCTTCATCCAAGCCCTGATGTGACATTAGGCTGGGGCCACTTTGTGTATAGGAGTCTCTGTGTAATCAGGTGTGCAGGATATATGTACTGTATGTACAGGGGTATGTTTGTCAGTACAAAACTGTGTATCTGCAAAGATATAGATCATGTGTCTGAACCTATGTGTGTTGAATGTATTGTTGCAGTACTCATTTATGGGTACAGCACAGATACTGTACATACAGTACTGTATGTGTAAGAGAATTTGTGTTATGCTCATATGTGTTCATCAGGGCCGGGTTCATTTAGTTAGATGCAGTACGGTGCATTTATATTCTGTAGTACTGTACTATATACAAGTACTTATTTAGTGTAGAATATGTTATGTTAGCTAATTGATGGTAGCTGTCCACCACCAGAGTGAAATAGTTAACTGGTGGGGGTGCTAATGAGGGTTTACTGCAACTGTAAAACCTGAGGAGTGCGTATAACTTTAATGGCCATCCTCATCACCAGTTGTACCTGCATCACCATAATCACCACTAAGTTCACCACCAAAATCACTATCACCAAGCATGGCTGGGGTGTCCTGGTGAGCACTGTCGTCACTAAACACACCCTCAGGATTTAGGGCTCCTGAACCCACACCAGAAGGCCTGGCCTCACTCGAGTCTTGCTCTAAAATCGGCCAGACATTGTGTAGCACCTCTCACACCTGTGGAACACGAATAACGTCAATATTATGCCGAAAAGTTATCCAAAATAGCAGTAGAAACACTGAACCTCCTGATGCTATGCAGCGACATGACTAACAGGGATGCAGCATCTGGGCAGGTGGATTGGCCGAGGAGCTGTGACGTAGCAAGGGAAATCCATCGTGATTGGCTGACTCGGGGTATGGTCCGCAGGACGGTCGCTGTCATTGGCTCTCGCTCCTCTCACTCTGAACGGGATGTGACCACCCTACTTATTGAGCACGGCCAGATGCGTATGTAGCTCCTGGCCTGAGGAAAAATGACACCCTATTTTTGAAGGACTTTCAACCATATTTCTAGTCTACCTAAGGGGTTACATCCAACACCAACATGTAGAGGAAGGGTGAAAATAGTGATATCCATAAAAAAAAGCATTTTCCCCGGGGTGGCGTTTTACCCCCTTGTAATGCTGAGTGCCTCATATACTGTATGGCAGCGTTCATAAGATACAGTTATCATTTGCATTACTCTAAAGCCTTACTCTTCTATTTACCATACTGAAAGCTTAAGGAGTAAATCAGTAATTGTTGAATGCTGGTGTTATGTATTTTATGGGGAGAGTAAATAATGTTTTAATGCTTGTGAAAATGAGATGTTTCCCACTGACAGAAGGACAGCATGAAGGATGTGTAGTGTGTCCCTGGGGTGATGAGAGAAGTGAAAGCAAGAGTGACGTACAACACAGGGGCTCAAAGTTTGATGAATAATGACCCGGGGTGTAAATGGTAGGTGAGGTGAGTCAACTGATGCTTACAGATGACATAAATTTGGTGGGAGGTTCTACAGACATCTTACACATGTCTTTAAAAGGTTTGGAAACGTATGTAGCAGTAGGAAGTTGTATAGTTAATAGTACTGTACAGTAAATAGCAGTGAGGAATATGAGGTGAAAGGAGAGGTCAATTAAGTGATCTGTCTGGGGCTCCCTTCTGTTTCTCAGGAGGCTCTATCATAAGATTATAGAACTGTCTGCCCTGGCGGCTGTTTTATGCTGATGACAATGTTAATATTACTGAAGAAGCAATGTAGAGTGAATATGGCGAAAATGAAAGTACAGAGACTGTAATAATAACCAGTGTGGGTGGCCAAGTGTGTTCTGTAGGAAGAGTGGTGACTGTACCTGTACATGGAGTATGAAAGGTGGGGGTAAACTGCAGGATGTTAAGTCTTCTGTACTTAATCATTGGCCTTAACATTTTCCACACTTTTGTGGGTTAGCCATAATTACATACTATTGGCATGGTGTCCTGGTTGCCATCGGTCAAATTTAAAGCAAGTTTTATATATTACCAACTCACTTTTACAGAATGGTAACTGGGCATTTTGCTATTTGTAAGAATTCTAAGTGCCCTCTTGGGTGGCAAGACAGAGTTGCTACTCCCTGAGGTGATCACCTATCTACATTGGAGAAACAGTACAGTACAGGGGGGTACTTGTATATCTCTGGATTGTTGAGGAGTTCTGCTGCCTGGGTGACACGATCAATGCTGGAGGTGGTGCCAAAGCTTGACCATTTGCACAAGTCAAAGGTGACTGGAGGAAGTTTAGGGAGCTGTTGCCTTTACTGATGGTGTGTTGTTTTATAGTAGTGAAATATGAACAGTTTAAAGAGGATGAAACAGACTTGGGTGAATTGCATTGAGAATGGTGAAATGGGTGTGTAAAGTGATGTTGAGAGATAAGTCCTGTTCAGAGCTTAAGAGAACAGCTGGGTATTGAGAGTAAGGGCGAGGTTTTGTGCAGTGGTAAATTGAGTTGGTTTATGCATGTGGAGAGAATGAAGGAGACCAGCAACTGGGTCAAGAGGTGGAGGGGAGAGTAGACCAAGAATGACATGGGGGAAAGGTTGTGAGAGATGACTTAAGAGATAAGAACCTTCATACAAGAGACACAAAGAGCTGCCCAAAGATAATCACGGATAATCCACAAATGAAAGGATAATAGCCAGACGATGATGTTGATGATGAAAATGGCAGAACAGGGAGACACAGAAATATTAGGTTGAATGGAGGTAGAATAAGGGAAGTGGAGGGGTACATTACTAGTATTTGATCCATAGAGTAGTTGAAGGTAAGAAATAACAGTAAGAGGTTCACTGTAGCAAGAGAGAGGAACCATACCAGAGGAGGTAAGGATCAGGATGTCTAGAGTGATCATTGAGCTGACGTATAGAGTGCAGGAGGAAGGTGCCAATTAGAAGGTACGGAGGTGATATATGGTGCAGTGAGGAGGAAGACTGTTTAGAGTAGACACAGAGATATACAGTACAGTAGAAGAAGAAGGTGGAAGTTAACCAAGTGTTAGGCAGAGGGTGGATCAAGGTCTGTCTAGATGATGTAGTTATACGTATACTGAAAAAGGAAGTATAAGATGGGTGACCTTATTTATCTTGGTATACTGTACTGTACCTGTGACCTTATGGGTGTACTTCACTGTACCTGTACCCTTTGGTTATACAGGTTATACTTAGATATACCTTGTAGTACCAAGGCGTACCTGTGATGTATATATGTAGACCATGATGTACTTGGTATATTTTATATTAAGGTTACGCTGTTATTCTGTACCATTGTTCACGAGTTTGATCCTTAGTATGGTACATCTGGTTAAGTCTAACACCATAGTACACATAAGTTCAGTGTGATCACAGGTACACCAAGGTACATGTAGGTACAGGAGAGTTGTACAGGTACACTAAGGTATATCTTGAGTAAGGTTACACAGGTACATCACACCTGGGTAGAGTAAGGTCATATATGTACACCAGAATACACCTTGGTACCCAGAAGTACCATACAGGCATCCCTGGGTTACAGAATGGTTCCATTCCTGAAAATCTTTCTGCATTGCAAAATTCCATATAGCCAAACCTTTGTCCCTTTGACTCCCATTACATAAGTTGAGATGCGTTCCTACAGAAAGTTTTTGAGAGCCAAAAACGTATAGCTTTATATATTTATTTATTTTAATTTTATTTATTTATTTATTTATTATTTTTTTTACCTAGTACACACAATCGATCATACAGATTGTGTAATAAAATTAAATTAAAAGAAATAGTTAACATAAGATAAAAAATGTAGTTTTATTTATTTATTACGTCCGTGGGAGTTAGTGTCGGATCTTGGTAGGGGAAGAGGAGAGCAGGAGGGGGTGTGGTGTTGGGGACCTCAGTCAGTCCCTTCCAGACCAAGCTGTGAGCTGCATTATTGTTTTGTGTTCAACTCGGTATACATAATTTGTAATTTATTTTTATTTTATTTTTACTGTTACGTGCACACAATCGATCATATAGAATGTGTGCAAAAACGACATATTGTTGTTATAAGGTCAAAAACATAAGGAAAATAAAATTTTTCTTTCATCCACAGGAGTTAGCCCATGACAGTGGGAGGGGGAGCACTCTCCTGTTTCCCATGTCCTTAGTGAAACGATTGCCAAATGGCAATACATTAGACCGTGGAGGTATAAAGATGCCACACTCATCCGCGATACTTGAAATTCAATGCTGTAGTTGGTGAAATGGTATAATGTACTGTACTGTACAGAGTAGAAACCATGACTACCCGGAATCTGCTGATGGAAAAATGTGTGGTTGGCGAGGGACTACTGTACAGTGTTAACCAGAACAGTTGGTGCAGAACTCTTCTGGGGATGAGAGATTTCCGGGTAACGAGACAACTCTCTCAAAGTCGGAAAAATCCCACATCCCTGAATTTTTCCGAGAAATGGAAAAGTTTCCAAGATTTTAAACATCCTTGGAATTGGCTCCCGGACCTGTGTGGTGGGGGGGAATTGGGGAGAGTTGACGGAATTTTGCAGATTTACATATTATTTCATCCTTGAAATTTGCTTCCAGCCCCCCCCAAAAAATGTAAGGAAAGGAAGTTTTCTCGGAATAAAAAACAAACAAAAAAAAACAGCGCCACATTTTCAACCTCAGAAACGCATTCACAGACCTGGATTTAAAAAAAATAATTCCAGAATTTTTTGGGGGAACTTTCAATTCCAGGTATTAAAAGAGTTCTGGCTCTGTACAGTACTGTACTACTGTATATGTTTCTTTCCCCAAAAACATGTTATTAAATTACAGGACAGGTATCCATGATCTATGAAAAGGTTTCGTTCCTGAAAACCGTTCATAAATACAGTATTTTTTAATAAATAGGAGCACATTTCCGGTAGACTTCATTACAAAAGCCAAGATACAGTTCTGTGAAAATATTACTTCCCCTAAATTCTTGAAATGCCACGAAATATGTTAAGGTAAAATTTTGGTGTACACATTGATTATAAACCAATAATATACTGTATGTAATGATTTAAATACAGTATAGTACAAAAGATTATGTTTGTTGTTGGAACACATCATCCATGTACAGTACAGTACAGTACTGCACATTACAGTACAATACAGTACAATACAGTACAGTACAATACAGTGCAACACAGTACTGTAGATTATAGTACAATACAGTATTGCACAGTACAGTACAATACAGTATTGTACTGTACTGCATAATACAGTACTATACATTACAATGCAGTACTGTACATTACAGTACAATACAGTACAATACAGTACAATACAGTACAGTACAGTACAGTACAGTACAGTACAGTACAGTACAATACAGTACAATACAATACAGTACAGTACAATATAGTACAATACAGTACAGTACAGTACAATACAGTACAGTACAGTACAGTACAGTACAATACAGTACAGTAAAGTACAGTACAGTACAATACAGTACAGTACAGTACAATACAGTACAGTACAATACAGTACAGTGCAGTACAGTACAATACAGTACAGTACAGTACAGTACAGTACAGTACAGTACAGTACAGTGCAGTACAGTACAATACAGTACAGTACAGTACAGTACAATACAGTACAGTACAATACAGTACAGTACAATACAGTAAGTTACCAGTGTGATGTTGCCGGCCCTGGTGATTGTCTCTGTGTCATGTTGCTCTTATTGGTCACTTTATTTATGGTGCACCACTTACTGTACACTTAAGTGGTGCAGCACTACCACTTACTGTACACTTAGTGGTGCAGCACTACCACTTACTGTACACTTAGTGGTGCAGCACTAGCACTTACTGTACACTTAGTGGTGCAGCACTACCACTTACTGTACACTTAGAGGTGCAGCACTACCACTTACTGTACACTTAGTGGTGCAGCACTACCACTTACTGTACACTTAGTGGTGCAGCACTACCACTTACTGTACACTTAGTGGTGCAGCACTACCACTTACTGTACACTTAGTGGTGCAGCACTACCACTTACTGTACACTTAGTGGTGCAGCACTACCACTTACTGTACACTTAGTGGTGCAGCACTACCACTTACTGAACAATATTTGGTGGATTTGGCATCCTGTGTACCGCCAGCAAGGCCGTGGGCTCGTAACACTCGTCTTGCCCGCGGTGCCCACCGTTTCTCTGTGGATGTCGGTCACACTATAATAACCCGTTATAGTACAGCCTTTTTCCCTCACACAGTCAAACTGTGGAATGCTGTGCCTTCTTCTGTGTTTCCATACTCATACAATCTGTCTCACTTCAAAAAGCTGGTGTTCCGGCATCTTCGTGGTGTAGATTAATAAAATCTTTTTCTGTTGTATTTTTCAATTTCTTTTTACTCTTATTTTTCACCCCCTAGGCCCCGTTGTGGGTCGGTGACCTGTGCCTGGGTGGGCTATTGCCCCTAAAAAAAAAGAAAAAAAATTAATAGGCTTATGGTGTAGAACTTTCACCTTTCTTATACACTTAGCACTTTGTGTCCCTCGTACCCTGTTACAGTTGCTACAGTACTACTGTTTTGCCTTTACTTTTCATTGAGGGCAAAATAAGGTCAATATTAAACAAAGAGCACCTCTGGCAAGAACCAAGACTCCTTGAAGGCTGACGCTTGATCCATCGTCAATCTCTGTTGAGTATGAAAACCTGATTCTGAGTACTTTTTACCTTTATCTTTTTTGCCTCTGATTGGCCTGATAGCCACTCAGGTGTTCAAGCACATCTCTTTTACTGTTCCTACTTTTGGCAAATGCGTTACTGGGCATGGACTGGCTCCAGGATGTATCTGTACCTGCACCAGTGTTGGTCAAGTCTGGTCTTGAAAGAGCTCACACTCAGTGCCTTCGCAACACTCTGGCAGATTGTTCCAAGAGTTTACAATTCTTACTTCAAAAAAGGTTTGTCCTCAAAATTTTCTGGACTTATGGCTTCTTCAACCTTGAGCAGTGATCCCTAGTGGGGTGGGTGTCCGCCAGCTCTAGGTATGGACACTCGACTGAGTAGTGCCCTCCAAAATCTTTATAAACTTCGCCTGCCGATAGTAAAAGCTAGGCAGTTGGAGGCATTATAATCTCTATGGGTAACTGAGGTACCGTAGAGCAAGCACCAGTCTGGTGGCTCTCCTTTGAACATTTTCAATCAACTGACAGTCTAGCATATGTTGGGGACCAGATGGGGAAGTGCCTCACTCTTGAAGAGTATTATAAGGGACAGACCGTCTAGATATCTGAATGATCATCTTATAAGACCTACTAGTGTAGTTGGTTGAGTCATCATCTCACAATGACCCAAGGACTTTAGTTCGTTGTCAACACACACACACACACACACCCCCACGTCCATTTCACATTCAGTGTTTGTTAATGCTGTTTCTTCCTCCTGTTGGGACATGTAATATGCCTCTTTACTGTAGGTGCATCCTGTTACACTTTGTGATATTGAATCACAACCATTTCTTCAACCACACCTGAAGCTGACAAATTTTTCTGTAGCTCTTTACAGTACAGTATAGTACTATTAATTTAACAAAGCTGTTACTGTATTTGTTTTGTGCTCTTGGATACATGGAAGGTAGACTTCTGGGGAGGAGTAGTTATGTTAAGTAGATAGCACAGTTGCTAGATTTGTCTGACTACATGGGTCACAATCCTTTGTTCACTTCGAATAGGCTATCAAATAATAGTCTTTTCTATACAGAATGAGCTTGTTTACTCATTTTAAGTCTTAGATGACTTCTGTGTACAGTATAGTACTGTGATTTTCTTTGTGAAAGAGCCTTGAGATGAACTTACTCAGGCATGACTCTTCCATCATACTGTTTTGTAACCTTAGATTAAAAATGTTCTTAATTTTCTGTATTCACTTCATTTTGAACAGTATGATGAAGTACAATACAGTGCTATACTAACAAAGACCAGAAAATTCCGGCTTTGGGAACGACTTTCCGAGGGGCACTCTTCCGGAAAATTCTGAGAAAATTTTCCCGGTACCCGGAAAATTCCGAGGATAGGGGATTTTTTTCTAACTTTGAGAGAGTTGTCTCGTTACCCGGAAATCTCTCATTCCCGGAAGTGCTCTGCACCAATTGTTCCAGCTAACAGAGATAATACCATAGTGTGTTTCTTCTCAGCTGAGAAAAAATGCCCTGCCCCCTCCTCAAAGGTTACAGTTGATTGGCTGTTGCAAACATGTCCGATTTCGTCCTGAAGTACAGTAAAACCTCGATTAAACGACCCTCGATTAAGCGACTTTCGGATTAACTGTCAATCCCGAACTCGTAATTTATTTTTTATTTATTTATTTATTTTTTTACGGGGATTAGCCCACCCGGGCACAGGTCACTGACCCACATCGGGGCCTGGGGGGCGATAATGTAATAATATTAATAATGATAATTATAATAATAATAATAATAATAGGAATAAAGAACCATAAAGAAATGCAAAAATGAAAAAAAATCAAGTGAGATACAATGTGCCTGTATGTATGTTGTGTTGTCAATAGTAAGAGAAACAATTGAGATCCTGCAATTGTGTGTAAATGAGGCAGAAAGTCAGATGAGCAACCTGGGACTTGGTCACAATTTTTGTGATGACCTACAATATGTTCTTTGACTTTTCCATTTTTTATTCATGGTTTCTGTGCTGGTTCATATTTATTTACTATAGTGGTTAATGTTTTAAAGCAAATTCTATTGAAATATGAATGGCAAATGAACAAAAATGAATAGAGGGACTTAAATGAGGTAAGTTAGGGAAAGGTACTTTGAAAATGTATGTTTTATTTCCGTAGACTTTATGTATTACAGGTTGACGGCCCTTTATCCGAAATTCCGAAAACCGAAAAGCTCTGAAAACCGAAAAAAAAAATTGTGGAGCATTTTTTTTTTTTCCCGGGCACAGGTCACTGACCCACATCAGGGCCTGGGGGGCGAAAATGTAATAGTAATAATAATTATAATAATACAGGTAATAATAATAATTCTAATGATAATACTGTACTGTAATAATAATTATTCATAGTAAATAAAATTTTTAATAAAAAATACACAAAAATAAAATAAGAATGATAACAATAATAATAATAATAATAACAATAATACTGTAATAATGAAATAATAATAATAATAAAGAAATACAAAAATGAAAAAACGATCAAAAGTGAGAAACATGACCTAGACCTATGAATTACTATTATTATTATTATTATTATTATTATTATTATTATTATTATTATTATTATTATTATTATTATTATTATTATTATTATTATTATATTTTAGCCCCCAGGCCCCAATGTGGGTCACTGACCTGTGCCTTGATCCTGCCCCCTCCCCAAAAGTAAATAAATAATTTCTGAAATCCGAAAAATTCCAAAAACCGAAATGCATCTGGTCCCAAGGATTTCGGATAAGGGATTGTCAACCTGTATTAACCGACCTTTTGGATTATCCGTAGGCCCCTTCCCCCCATATGTGGTCGGTTAACCGAGGTTTTACTGTACTATTGATTTATTTCTAAATGAGTTTACTGTACTGTATTCATAATCGTTGGGATGACCGTTTCTGATGATATTTAGCTAAATTATATAAAGATACATACATTAATTATTTCAAACATGAACACAGGAAGTTTATCAGAAATCTTATACTGTACAGTGGTCCCTCGGTTAACGAGCACAATCCATTCCAGCAGGTTGCTCGTTAACCGAAAATCTCGTTAACCGAAACCATTGTTTCAATGGGTTTTTGGGTAATTGGTTCCAGCTCACCGAAAATTGCCTAAATTCAACAAAAAAGGTAGAAGGCTCCTGGATGATGATGATGATGATGATGATGATGTTGATGATGTGAATTTGAAGTGGGAGGTGGAGGAGGAGAAGGGAGAAGAGAAGGAAGTGGAGGTGGAGGAGAAGCATTTTACTGCTTCTTGGAAGGTGAGTCACCTTCTTGAAGTGGAAGGCTGAGGGATGGCATCTTGTTCCCTCTGCCTTTTACTGAAGAAAGTGTCAATTGTGGTCTGTGGGGCATCTGTCCTCCTCACCATTAACTTATGTTAAAGAAGGAGACCACTGAGTCCTCAACATGACACAAAGTTAGTTCAGTTTTTTCCACTTCTGGGTGCTTTGAAGCCAGTTCCCTGAACTTCTCCCAGTGGTAAATCACATCTTTCAACTGTTTAGCTGACATATGGTCATCACTTTCAATTTCCTCCTCACCACTGTCAGCCTCTACCTGTAACATCTCATCCAGTTGCTTCAAGTCATCAGGAGTAAGTTCCTCCTCATGAGACATCACAAGCTCTTCTACATCCTCCTCCTCCACTTCAAGGCCCAATGACTGACCAATGGACACAATCTCCTGGTCCAACTCTGTTTCTTCCTCAAATCCCTCAAAATCATGGACTACTGATGGCCACAGTGCTTTCCATGAAGAATTGAGGGATCTAGTGGAGACCTCTTGCCATGATGACACAATCAATTTTACAGCCTCCAGGATGTTGAATTGTGTCTTCCAGAACTGTTTCAGTGTTAATTCAGGATCATTGGAAGTTGCCTGACGATACCTCCTAAACATTTTCTTCATGTACAACTTCTTGAAGTTGCTGATCACATTCTGGTCCATTGGCTGTATGATTGATGTAGTGTTTGGAGGCAAAAACAACACTTTCACAAAGTCAAATTGATACTCCAAATTTCTGGCCAGGTTAGGGTCATGACCAGGAACATTATCCATGAGGAGAAGAGCCTTTAAAGGGAGTTTATTGGTGGTTAGGTAGCTCTTGACAGAAGGGCAAAACACATCAACAGCCCATTCATTAAAGAGCTGTCTTGTCACCCATGCTTTACGGTTGGACTTCCAATAAACTCCAAGCTTTGTTCTCACCACGTTCTGTTGCTTGAACACCCTGGGGTTTTCAGAGTGGTAGACAAGCGTAGGCTTCAGTCGGAAATCCCCTGAAGCATTGGCACCAAGCAATAAAGTGAGACGGTCTTTCTTGGGTTTATGCCCAGGTAAAGAGGCTTCATCTCTGGTGATGAATGTTCTTTTGGGCATCTTTTTCCAGAACAGCGCAGTTTTGTCCACATTGAACACTTGCTGTGGGAGATAATTTTCTTCTTCCATCAGTTCTTTAAATTCATCTAAAAACTTTGCTGCCCCTTCCCTATCAGCACTAGCAGCTTCACCATGCCTAACAACACTGAAAATGTCACTTCTTTTCTTAAATTTTTCGAACCAGCCTTTGCTGGCCCGAAAATCTTCAAATTCTGTGCCTGAAGAACCAGGTTGATCTGTCTTTAAATGTTCGTAAATCTCCCTGGCTCTTTCACAAATGAATTCAGTAGAAACTGAATCACCTTTCATCTGTTTTTCCCTGATCCAGATGAGAAGTAACCTCTTAGTTTCTGCAATTAGGGATCTACTTTTAAACACTCTTGTAGATTTGTCTCTCACTTTCACTTCTTTAAATTTGTCTTTCTGTGCAAGAATTGTCGACACAGTCGATGTCGACATGCCATATTCTTTGCATAGCGCATTTTTTCTAATGCCTTGTTCATGTTTTTTTATGATTTTCTGCTTGGTTTGGATTGAAATCGCTTTTCTTGATCTCTTAGGCCCCATGCTGGATTCAAACAATGTCAACACGTGTTTTTTAAAGTTAATTTTGTTGTAAATAAAGAATATTTTCTTTAAAATAACACTGCACTGCGCTATATATTGTCAATATGCAAAATAAATTTCAAAATGAAATAATTTGCTTGGAAACACAGAAAAAAAGCGTTTAGTTGAAGAGAGTCTCAAGCAAGATGTTACCTCCACTGAAAACAGAAAGAGACTAACGCCTGTCTGGTGTGTTGAGAGGCTGGATGCCGCGCATTAAACTAGTCACTTTACCTTCAATTATGTTCAATAATTGTTAAAATGACAAAAAAATTTAATATCAAACTTTTAAAATTATTGAATAGTATAAGCTTCTCGATATTTACTAAAATAGTAAGGAATTTAAGCCCTAGAACCGATTAATGTATTGGCGGACTAATACTAAAGCTGGTTGACCGCCAAGTGCAAGCCAAAACTTGTTGAGGTCGGCTCGTAAGAAACTCGTTAACCGAGAGATTGCTCGTTAACCGAAGTTAAGAATCTTATGGGAGGTAACTCGTTAACCGAAATCTTGTTAACCGAGGCGCTCATTAACCGAGGGACCACTGTACATGAATTAACTGTTAACTCTGGTAGCAAATTCAGGCTTTCGGAGGACGCATTTAATAAACAGCCACTCCTCAACGTACGACCACCCAGACATACGGCCGCCCAAGTCGTACAGTAGAAGTCCAAAAATCCGGACTGCTTGGGGATTGGGTCGGTCTGGATTTTCGGATTTTCCGGATTCTCAGGCAGTACTTTTAAAATTCAAATTTAAGGAGGAATAAAGAGGAGATGAACAGGTACATTTTGATAATTTATTCATTAGCAAATATAGCATGCTTCAAAACGAGCAGTTTTAAAGAAAAAGCTTTGAATTCTAGAATTTTATTCTTTGCCTTTTTTATATCATAATTTGTAGACTTTCCAATGTGGTATGTTTCCATTAGAACAGTATTGCTCACACCACGTTCTAGTTTCTTAATTATTTCAAGTTTGTCACTCAATTTCAACGTGTTCTTCTTTCTCTTCACACAACGAAGTTTATCTACTTTAGGAGCCATTATTATGGGCTTGTACAGTACTCTGTAAATGGAAACAGTAGGACTCAAAATTACACATGTTGTCACAGTTTGATTGCTCGTTTTAAAGTGGCAACTACGTGGTCGCTTGTAGTCGCTGTGCAGCTGTGGCGCTCACGCAGGCGCACATACACACAAAAGCCCGCAAAAAAAAAAAAAAGTTTGAGTTTTCGAAAAGTCCGGATTCTCGGTTGGTCCGGATTTCTGGCATCCGGATTTTTGGACTTTTACTGTACCAAAATTTGTCAAATTACGTATTTTTGAGTCTCGACGTTAGTGAGTGCGCTGTATACTGACAAAATTTTCATTTGTAATTCACTTTAAAATGGCTGGCAAGCTTAAAAGTGAGAGTTTTGTGGTGCTGAGAAGAAAAAGAGACGCCCATTTTAGATTTTCTATGTATTATTTTCGCATTTTCGACTTATGACCTCTGGTGTAGATTAATACAGTATATCCTTTTTTTTCTATATTTACAATTTCTTTCCGTTCTTTTTTTTTTTCGCCCAGGCTCCGCTAGGGTCGCTTGACCTGTGCCCGGTGGGCTAATTCCCGAAAAAAAATAATAATAATAATAATAATAATAATAATAATAATAATAATAATAATAATAATAATAATAATGGGGTCCCTAACCCTGTCATTAGTTGGGGACTGCCTGCTATACTCCATTTTACCCACAACAAGACACACTAAGACAAACTATGTATCAGTAAAACTACATTATGCAAAAACTAACATTTTAAAAGATCAGAATCACATTGAAATATGAAGTTGTTCACAGTTATATTTCCCGCCTCTGATTTTCTATGTATTATTTAGGCATTTTCGACTTTCGACCATTTCGACTTACGACCTGGATTTGGATCCCTAACCACGTCGTAAGTCGGGGAGGAGTTGTAGTTGTTTTGGCAGTCTACTGTCGTTCATGTAGGTAACATGGCCAGTCCAGCATAGTTGTTCATGGATAATGGTAGCCTTGATGCTCCTACAGTTGGTGTCAGCAAGAATACAGGCATTTGTTCTCTTGTCTTCCCAGCGAACTCGGAGGATGGAACATAGACTACGTTGGTGAAAGTTATCAAGTACCTTGAGGTGCCTCCTGTATGTGACTCATGTCTTGCTGCCATATAGCAGGGTGGGGAGGACCACTGCTTGATATACGTGCAGCTTTGTAGACAATTTCAGTGTACATTACAGAACAGGTGCTACTTTAGATGCCTTTAAAAGGCATACCATGCTGATGAGACAGTCTCTCCGAGATGGTTACAATTCTCACTCCTGTGTAAATCCTCTAAAGATGTGGATTTTCATTGTAGATATAAATTTAGTAAGTTGCTTTAAATAACTTACTTCATAATTAACAGTATACATACTGTATTCAAACCACTTACAGTATGCATTTTGGCACCTTATTGGCTGTAAATTTTTAATCTCATCGGAAGTATTAATAAGAGGTGGATTTTTCACGGAATGTCACTTTTGGTCTCCTGAACATCATTGGATTCTTGGCTTTCACATTTTTCCAGTATTAGGTGAGGTTGTGTCCCTGTGGGGTGAGCCTGGACTAAGGGTGACAACACTTTGTAAGAGGGTGTGTTTCTGTTTTAAGTTCATGGAATAACATGGGAAACCATTAGTAGACCAGCTTCATTACCTCCCATTGACTACCCAACCCCATCCCAGTCTGTTGACAAAGCCTATACGTACAAGACTTCTTTGATATTATCCAAGATCAGAAGGGGAAGATAAAATAAATAAAAAATTAAAGTCAAATCAAGTCATGAGGTGGATCTTATATGTGGACTTGTCTTAACCAACACTTATATGTGGACTTGTCTTAACCAACACTTATATGTGGACTTGTCTTAACCAACACTTATATGTGGACTTGTCTTAACCAACATGTGGAATAGACTCATAACATCCCATTGTACCTCATGCCATAGCACTAGATCAGGGCCGTGTCCCTTATGTCTGTAAATAAAGGGCGTACTCTACTGTACTCTACTCTACTCTACTCTACTCTACTCTACTCTACTCTACTGTGCTATTGGTTGTGAACTTAGATGCTTTCCCCAGGACACAACCCAATTACAGTATACGACAGCACCACTTTACTGACACTATCCAGAACTACTGGTCTGGTTGAGTCAACAAAGTAGAATGGGTCCTTACTTATTATTGTGGTCTGGTTCTTGAAAATTGCATTGTTGACCCATTGGAATTAGGTACATGTTTTGTGGACTACAGTATTGAGCATACCCTTTTCATCACTTTGTAATAAACCTAGCCATGTCTATGTGTTTTTCTGATACTTACCTTAACATTAGTTATGTCTTTAGTGGGTCTAAATGGTCGTAAAATGGGAAAATTGGGGTTGGGTCTTGGGTGCCTGGAACCAATTAGAATAAATCCCATAGGTTATGTACTTTCGTTATCGCATTTTTCGTTATCACACACTCGGCGTGGTCCCAATTAGGCGTGATAACCAAGGGATGACTGTACTGTACTTACTGTATGTTTGTAAAAGGTAAATCCAACTGCTGGGGCGAGAAACATGCGCGCACACTGGATGTAAACAATGGAGTGACTCCTGGCAGTAACAAACACCAAGAAATCCACACCAAACAAATTATAATTTTTAACAAAAAATTATAATTTTATATAGTGATTTTTCTTTTAATTGTTAAAATTTACCCCAATTTCCGTAAGGGCGGATTTACGGGCCGTATCGTGATTCCACACAGTTTCAGATTTAAAGTGTGTGCCATGATTCAAGTACTGTATAATTTTGAGAGTTGTGGCTCTATACTGTAGTTACTTTTGAAAGTATTTACTTTACCAGTGTGAATATTATAATGCCCTCATGATTTCTCGGCCTACAGTACATATTGTTCCACAGTATTCGTGAATGTATACAGTACGGGTATTGCATAAACTGTACAGTACATTCGCCATTTATAATTTTATCGTGAAATAGGCTTGTCTTTCTGTATCCCCAAATTGTTCTTTTCTTACAAGAGGAAATTCTTATTTATATTTCAGACTGAGCCAGTGGAGAGTGGAACATCTGATGCAGAAGGTTGGTGTGGCCCTGAAGAAGGTGACAGTAGTAGTGGAGGTGGAGGAGTTGGTGGTGGCGGCGGTGGTGGAGGAGGAGGAGTAGGAGGAGGAGGTGGAGGTGGCGGTGGTTGTGGACCCGGGGGAGAAACTACTGCGACCCCTGGCCCCACACCTCCTGGAGGAACGCCCCCTGATCCAGAAAACACTAGTCACCTTCTGCAGGCACTCAGCTCGGAATCTCACCTGCAAGGTAGGTGCCCCGTTCAGTTTTAGTGCCGCCCCCGACCCCCGGGGTCGGCATTCTGCATGGTACACTGCCGTTGACTGGTTGGTTGACCCGGGAATGGGATTGGGAAGGTTGTATTGGACTAATCCAGTGTGGATCATGGTTAGTTGTGTGGTGGTGGCCAACCTCTGGATATTTTTTGGGAACCAGTCAGAATCGAAATCATGCATGATGAAACACTGTGCCATAGAGTTTTGCCTGTATCACAGATTTTTGACATGTGCAGTACAGTATTGATGGTTGATCAAGTTAATCATTAGACTGGGGTGGAGCCATCACATCACATCACTCAACTAGGGCAAATGCTGCCCACATTGTCCACCAGCAAGTCATTCAATATTACAAGTATATATATATGAAGGGAAGTATTGTATGCTTTTCAGTGTATCGTTCTTGAGGAATTCATTACTATCTGGGAAAAGGGAGTTGCGAAAAAAATGAACCTGTCTACAAACTTTTAATTTATCCCCCTACCCTGTCTCACACATGCACGAATTTCCTCTGTTGAACTCAAATATTTTACCCATTCCCACAGATGGAGATATTTCTTAAAAAGGTACATTATTCATTTTTTACTTTCCGCCTTTTACTGTTATAACCTAGAACAGTCCAAATTGCGCCTTCCCTACTACTACTTATTAATTATTATTTTTATTTATTATTACTATTTTTTTTTTTAATTCCCCCCCATTCATGGATAATCTTTGCCCCATATCGACCCCTGAACTGAAGCAGTATGGCGCTGGGGGGGGGGAAATGGTAGATAGTGATGGCTGTTGGGTTGACCCTAGAAGTAGCAGTCAGAAAGTTGAGAAACCCTTTTCATAAATTTAATGTCCCATTATAAGTGAATGATGATGAAATAGTTTATGATAATGATTTTTTTTTTATATTACAGTATATATAAAATTATGTTCCACAGAGTTTTGTAATAACTTCATTGCATGCCATCTTCAACTTAACTATCCTTTACCATAAATGTCATCCATATTTCTTTTAGATTCAGTACATTAGTTAAACTTCCAAACAAAGAAGCTGGAACCAACAATATAGCCACTGGCCTAAAGAAAACAATGAGCAAGTTCTCTACTACCTGAGTGTGTTATTATTATCACCTTAACTTGGGGACCCGGATCTTCCTGTGTGTACTTATTTTGAGTTTTAACGACCTACAACAACAACACTGGGAGATTCTAGCCGCACCATCCTCTTAATATAACCAAAAGGAATACTGTACTCATGATGCATCCCTCTCAGGTGTCCTTTAGTATACAGTACAGTACATAGTTAGCCAGTTGGTTACCTGTTGTTTTCTTGTGAACACTTTTTAACCTCCTCCCCTCTCATAGTACACTCCTAATTCTGGAAAATTATAGGCAGTGAATTGTATTAAAAGTTCCTAATGGTTTCTGCATGAAATCTTGGTAACAAAATCATCCTTGCTGTGTTTAATACAGACTTCCTCAATGATGTGTTGTTAATTGAACTGAAACTTTATACTGAGCTGAGCTGTCTAGTTGTGAATATATATTCTAAGAACCCATAATTAAGCATCCATGTAAAGGAAAGGCTTCCCAAGGCACACACGAAGCAAATGGTTTATATTCTTAGCTGTTTGTGGATTACAATATCAAACTTTTCATTGTGGATTTTATCATTGTTATAAAAACCACAATATTTTTTTTTTATGAGAAGGATGTCTAGACCTCTTTTAACAATTGTTTTTGTTTGCATATGACTATCTCACTTTAACCTGTTAGGGAAGAAGAATGGAATGGCTTACTACACTTACAGCATCTTATATAGAAGAAATTTTGTATGACTGTCTGTGGTAATAAATCATCACAATGTTATTCTGTATACATGTTGGAGGGCATTTTCTGTATATTTTTCATGTTTTGGAAACACAGTACCAAGGGACATCATCTCTGTCTCATGTTCGGTTACCACTATTCATAGATGATTGTAGGCAATACAAATGTCTGAAGACTTCAATTTTAACACTACTGTCTCATGTTCGGTTACCACTATTCATAGATGATTGTAGGCAATACAAATGTCTGAAGACTTCAATTTTAACACTACATTTGTTGTCTTTTATTTCATGTCTGTAATATCTAACATTTGTCTCCATGTTCACAAATTATATGCCTGTGCAATACACTTTTGTAGCTTAAAAGTTTCCTTATGACTTGTTTGCATGGGCTACAAGCACTTGCAGAAGCCTACGTGTCTTGTTGTAATTACAAGCACCAGGCAGTGTGCACCTGGCTGCTACACTTGTAACATTGGTGCTGGTGAGGTGGTATTACCTGCACTGCACAAACCCCCATCTAGTGGGTGTAGAAGGTCGTCTGACTCTGCAACTGCCACCACCTTACAGTATCCAACTCTGGGGATGTCACCATGTATTACTTAGGCTTTCTAGGATATAAAGTTTGCAGTAAATATCCTTGACCTTGCAACTGAACCAGTTTGTTTAGGAATATTGTTCTGAATAGCCATGTGATTTGTGGGACATCAACATACTATGCATAACTAGTTTGATAAAGAAATAGAAAATATACAAATATTATAAATTCACAGTTGTGTTTTCAATGTGCTGTTCTGTTTTTGGTAATTGGAAGTCAGCAACTGGAAACATGGAAACTCAGCGAGAAGAATGTATAAGAGTGGCAGTGCCTATTAAAAGTGAACATAGCAAGATGTTGAACTGTTTTCTTATGATTGCAAATCATCATTTTGCATGTCAGTGTTTAATGGACAGAAGAAATGTAGTGAAACAAATTAAGAAGAACTTAAAAGTGTCAAGAGTGGAATGTGTAGTCGTTGTGATCGTGAGAGGAGGAGGTATCTAAGGGGTGTGTGATATAGGTACCCAGCGTGATCACATCCTACATAGGCCCAGCATCTAGTAAACTCACCCCCAATGATGGATCCCCTGTGACTGGACATACGGCTGATGGGAGCCCCTGTCACCTCCCCTTCCCCTGCGCATTCGTATGCCACTCCTGTCTGGCACGGCTGATCGTGGCTTTGGCCACTCGAGGTCACGCAAGGTCACACCCCCTCACCCCCTAGTCTGTTGTGTAGGTATGTAGGCCACACCAGCTGTCACAAATATGCCTCGCTCACTAGTGTCTAGGCAGACATAGTGCTCTTATTTTGTGTTCTGCATTAGCCAATACTGTCTTTATTGATGTCGTAGGTGGTGCAGTCAGTGTTTAGATCTTTAATTTCGGTTCAGTGCAAATTAGAATGCGCATGGTAATTTTTTCCTTTTTTTCTTGTTTTTTTATTTTATTTTTTGGTAGTAGGATAGATTGTGAAAAAGTTTTTAAATATTATATAATAACCAGTTGAATTACATTTGGAATTTTTCCTTTAATTTCAAGTCTTTGAAAATTTGTTTGTCAGAAGTGTATTTTACAATAAAATACATTATCTGTGAGTTTGCAAGTTAGCAACTACCAACAATGGTGGCAGGCTTGCTTGTGTTAGCTCAGTAGACTATAGTGTGAATTAACCCCTAGCCTGCTGCTGCATGAACCTTGTAATGCATAGTGCATGATGACCTGGTTAATGTGTGATGGTGATGGTGGTGGTTATGGTGGTGGTGGGAACTATTGCATGTCTATTACTCTTAAGCTGCCTTCTGCTTAGGCCTTTTTATTTATTTATATATATTTTTTTTAACAACGATTTGTAATACTGAAGAAAAACTGCATTTTGATGAAATTGTTCAACAAACAGACAGTATAACCTGTTTGACATAAAAAAAAATATATATATATATACTGTGTGTATATATATATATATATATATATATATATATATATATATATATATATATATATATATATATATATATATATATATATATATATATATATATATATATATATATATATATATATATATATATATATATATATATATATATATATATATATATAAGATACCAGCATTTCAAAATGGAGTTCATCTTTAGCTTATAAAATCACGTTAACAATGAGAACTAGGCTCAGATCTCTCTCTGTGGATTTTGGGTTTTAAACACAAGAGTTGCAGTGACTGGCCAGCTGCATCAGTGTTTCAGTCTGTGGCAAGAAGACAGTAGTTATGGATGGTACAGTACCAAGAGGCTGTGTTAGATGGTGCTCCATCTAACTTGGTGTCTGGTGTTTCTCTCCTTAATGACTGTTGGGTCGTCAGGTTATGGCACTGTACCTAGTTACTGCAACTTTTTTTTATCATGTTAGCTTGAAGAATTTTTACTCTGCTCCTTTTATTACAACTTAAACTTTTTATCTTATTTTGATTTGCTTTAGTGTACTAGACCTTGTTGTTTGTTTACAAAGTAAGAGCATAAATGAAATTAATTCAGTAATTTGAAGAAAAAATCAATGAAATATTGAAATAGTAATAGCTATAACACTTTATCTATGCCATATAGTCATAACAGAGCTTTTCCAATATCATAGACTAGAATAAGCTTACTCTTTTTCATCTCAAGACTTATGTTGTGCAAAATTTATTGGAAGTATAAGTCAATCAAATATTGAAAGTTTATTAAAAAAAAAACATTACAGAATGTTGACAAAGAAAATTATAAATAAATTTGCACGTCATAAATCTTGTGCCACATTACCAAACAGCACAAACCAACAGCAAAGGAAGGAAATTTTGTGTGAGGGTTGACTCATGAGACTGGCATTTTAATATTACTGTATTAGTAACTAAAATTTGATAAATTATTGGGACATAGCACTAAATCTATTAAAATTTAAAGTAAACTTTTCAATAACGTGGTTGAGAACATCATTGGTATAAGTTATAAGTTTGTCTTCCCACATTTAATGTCATCTAGAGTAAGTAAAACTTAATGGAAAATAATATATATATATATATATATATATATATATATATATATATATATATATATATATATATATATATATATATATATATATATATATATATTTAGTTTTACATATACATATCTTAATATAATTATTATATACAATTGATAATATGATCTTTCACATCCAGTAAATGATCTCTGAGAATGCTTTAAGTTGCCAGTTTGTCTGAGTCCTGAAAAGGGAAGATGCTTTTGCTTGCCAGGAACATTGCTTAATATCAAATTAATTTTCATGGTTTTGTAGGTGCTATGTCCAGTTCTTTGTAGAAGTACTTTTAACTGACACTGGATATTGTAGGCATCACCTTTGAAAAGCATTTATAAATGAGAAGAACTGTTTGTCAGCATGTGGGTTTGATCAAGCTGTTGGTTTGTGGTGTAAGATGGGAGTGGCTGTTGCCCTCTGCTGGTGCTGTGCTGCTGTACTGCTGCTGTTGCTGCTGCCTGGCTCACCAGGGCTGACGGCTCTTCTCTCTCTCCACCCCCAGGGATCATGCGCAGCTTTGAGCCCCTGCCGTGCCCCATCTGCCAGCGCACCTATAGCTCTCCGGGCAACCTCAAGCAGCACCTGGAGAACATACACATGTCCAGCAATGAGCTCAACTTTGAATGTCGCATCTGTGGCAATAAATTCAAGAGCAAGTGGTACCTGCACAAGCACCTTCACCGTGCCCATCACATACGTGGCCGCAAGGAGACCTAGGTTGCTCTTTAGTTTGTATGTAATGTGCAACACCCAGGACTTACCACAAACTCCTTCATTTTGTGGTGACTGCATGTTCCTTGCAGTACTGGACCAGTGACTATATACTAATGGTTTTGGTGACTAATGATTAATTGCTGTTGTGCTTGGGAGTGTACTGTCAACAAGCACTGTTTGTTGCAGTACACATAATAAGAGTAACCGTATGTAGCGTATGGGTCCATATATGTGTCGTGCATCAGTGAAGGTGTGCCACACACTGACTTAAGTTTGAGGTGGTCGCTTATCCACGATAGGTCCAACTTCTGACCAGTACACGTGGGTGCAGGTGCCACTATATTTGTCCAAAAACTTGATTGGAATAGCTAGCCAACTGAATTTCACATGAGGTTGCCACTTTCATGGCTTGCTTGTTAAGGAACATTGCAGTGATATATATATATATATATATATATATATATATATATATATATATATATATATATATATATATATATATATATATATATATATATATATATATATATATATATATATATATATATATATATATATATATATATATATATATATATATATATATATATATATATATATATATATATATATATATATATATATATATATATATATATATATATATATATATATATATATATATAAATTACTGTTGGCCATTTAACTCAGTATATTTGCTTGATGTGTGTTTGTGACTGCCCATGGGTAACTCTACCACATCAGAGTTGCTTGGAGCTGCGTGGAGTGGACTGCCATTAGACTGGCACTATTTACACCATGCCCACAGCAAACTGCCCATTAATGTAATATATCAGCAAGTTCAAAACATTTTGAGAAGACTGCTCTTTTGGATCAGTTCAAATAATACTCATCTTAAATTTGTTAAATGAATTTAAATTTTCAGCATTACTTTTAATGGCACTTCAAAAAGTCCCTTTAAGGTGTATCCTGCATCAGTACTTGCCACAGTTTTGTCGCATCAAATTTCATTGTAATTTGTGTTATCCTGAAATTTTTGCAGTTTGTTATGTTGTCAACAATTGATTCCTTAAAAAACAAATGATTATTAGAATGATGAACATTTGTCCTCAGATGCTACCACCTCAGGAAAGTGGGAAGGGAATGTGATTGATTTTAGCTCTCTGAGGACAACACTTGTTCAAGATCTTATTAATTATTGTTATTTCAGTGTCATTTGGATATTGGTATGACTAAGTGTGTATTATCTAAACATTGAAATATAAGATAATGTTTAGGATGAAGAAGATCCACAATACTGTACTGTACGGAGATGCTAATATGCAAGGAAACTGTGGGGAGTATAATAGAAGTATACCGCCATCATTCAGTCACCAAACACATTACCACACTTTATTAATGGTAAATACTCATACTCTGGTTGATGTATGAGAACATAACTGCATCTAAATTCATCTCTGGACACGAGCATAAAACATCATATCTATAGAAATAGGTTTCCCAAGTCTTAGTCGTGATTGTGCTACAAGTATTTACACGCAAGCATGCATGCCTGCACGCACTCCCGCCCTCCCATTATTACAAAACACACATAAACATACATACATACTTACTGTAATATTGGGCCCCTTCATCCAATAGTATTGCTCAAGTCTTAGTCTTAAAACTGGGCCCAAATAGGTGCTGTCAGATAACAAAAATGTTCCTTAGTTGCTTCAGTGTCATCAGTTTTTCTCAGATTGTGTTGGTACTTGGAGTAAATTGAGAAGAGCATGTTGGTGTGTAGTCATTAGAGGTCAGGGAAAAGGTAAAATATATATATAGAATATTTTAATTTATAACTATACTCTACTGTATAGTACTGTCTTTAGAGGCATTAACACAATCTAATATATCATTATTTTTCTGTAAGAACTTGGTTGAAGAGTTCTTTGTTTCTCAGGTTAGGCCAGACAAGTAGCTGTTATATCTAAAATTTACACCTCCACATTAAGGATTGGGTCTGATAGTATTATCAGCAGGTTGTTAGCAAGAGAGAGATGACAGCAGTACTGTACCGATGACTTGAGTTCAGGAAAAAGATAACGTAATTAGTTTTTCATAAATTAAAAATGAGGTCATACGTAGATATTCCGGTAACGTGAACGTGTAACTTTTCATTCCATTTGTTCTGTTAATTTCTAAAGCAACACTACAGTAGTACGTATTGGTACAAATACATTATACTATACACTTCTGGTACAAAGGTTGCCGAATAACAAACATTCCACAAGTACAGTACAGTACTCCTCGGGGAAAGCATACAGGACGTTATTAATGTTTCATGTTGTGTGCAAAGAAAAGAAAGGCAACTATTAAGATCTCTCGGCGAAGTTGATCACCTGTTGGCCCTCTGATAAACTCACTCGTTCAAGATTCAACAGTCGCATTAAATAAGATGAAGCTCGCATATATTAGTTAGTCTGATGACTCATACATTATTGAAACATGTTTTGTATGATACAGTACAGAGTATTGTTAATAATTGCATAAAAAACTTCAACTCGTGTTATATTGTTAAGAGAAATTTAAGCGGAAGTAAACGTTCTGTTACCGAGTTGAAGATTGTACAGCACAGTGCAGTATACAGTATAACATGCTTACTGGCTCCAGACCACAGTATTGTACAGCACACCAGTACAAGTTGATTCATACCCAGTGTGGTGGTGACTGTCATACCCAGTGTGTTAGTGACTGTCATACCCAGTGTGGTGGATGACTGTCATACCCAGTGTGGTGGATGACTGTTATATCCAGTGTAGTGGATGACTGTTATATCCAGTGTGGTGGTGACTGTTATATCCAGTGTGGTGGATGACTCATACCCAGTGTGGTGGATGACTGTCATACCCAGTGTGGTGGATGACTGTCATACCCAGTGTGGTGGATGAATGTCATACCCAGTGCAGTGGATGACTGTCATACCCAGTGTGGTGGATGACTGTCATACCCAGTGCGGTGGATGACTGTCATACCCAGTGTGATGGATGACTGTCATACCCAGTCTGTTGGTGACTGTCATACCCAGCATGTTAGTGACTGTCATACCCAGTGTGTTGGTGACTGTTAGATCCAGTGTGGTGGATGACTGTCATACCAGTCGGGTGGATGACTGTCATACCCAGTCTTGATGGATAACTGTCATACCAGTGTGGTGGATGACTGTCATATCCAGTGTGGTGGATCTGTCATACCCAGTGCGGTGGATGACTGTTATATCCAGTGTAGTGGATGACTGTCATACCCAGTGTGGTGGATGACTCATACCCAGTGTGTTAGTGACTGTCATACCCAGTGTGGTGGATGACTGTCATCCAGTGTGGTGGATGACTGTCATACCCAGTGTGGTGGATGACTGTTATATCCAGTGTGGTGGATGACTGTCATACCCAGTGTGGTGGATGACTGTCATACCCAATCGTGATGGATGACTGTTATATCCAGTGTAGTGGATGACTGTCACACCCAGTGTGGTGGATGACTGTTATATCCAGTGTAGTGGATGACTGTCATACCCAGTCTGGTGGATGACTTTCATACCGTGTGGTGGATGACTGTCATACCCAGTGTGGTGGATGACTGTTATATCAGTGTAGTGGATGACTGTCATACCCAGTGTGGTGGATGACTGTCATACTAGTCACGGTGGATGACTGTTATATCCAGTGTAGTGGATGACTGTCATGCAGTGTGGTGGATGACTGTCATACCCAGTGTGGTGGATGACTGTTATATCAGTGTAGTGGATGACTGTCATACCCTGTGGTGGTGACTCATACCAGTGTGTTAGTGACTGTCATACCCAGTGTGATGGATGACTGTCATACCCAGTGTGGTGGATGACTGTCATACCCAGTGTGGTGGTGACTCATACCCAGTGTGTTAGTGACTGTCATACCAGTGTGGTGGATGACTGTCATACCAGTGTGGTGGATGACTGTCATACCCAGTGTGGTGGATGACTATCATACCCAGTGTGGTGGTGACTCATACCCAGTGTGTTAGTGACTCTTATACCCAGTGTGGTGGATGACTGTCATACCCAGTGTGGTGGATGACTGTCATACCCAGTGTGGTGGATGACTGTCATACCCAGTGTGGTGGATGACTGTTATATCCATGTGGTGGATGACTGTCATACCCAGTGTGGTGGATGACCTGTCATACCCAGTCGTGGATGACTGTTATATCAGTGTAGTGGATGACTGTCATACCAGTGTGGTGGATGACTGTCATACCCATGGTGGATGACTGTTATATCCGTGTAGTGGATGACTGTCATACCGGTGCGGTGGATGACTGTCATACCCAGTGTGGTGGATGACTGTTATATCCAGTGTAGTGGATGACTGTCATACCAGTGCGGTGGATGACTGTCATACCCAGTGCGGTGGATGACTGTTATATCAGTCATGTGGATGACTGTCATACCCAGTGTGGTGGTCTGGTCATACCAGTGTGGTGGATGACTGTTATATCAGTGTAGTGGATGACTGTCATGCAGTGCGGTGGATGACTGTCATACCCAGTGCGGTGGATGACTATATCAGTGGTGGATGACTGTCATACCCAGTGTGGTGGATGACTGTCATACAGTGCGTGGATGACTGTTATATCCAGTGTAGTGGATGACTGTCATACCCAGTGTGGTGGATGACTGTCGCCCAGTGCTGATGGATGACTGTCCCCTGGTCGGTGGATGACTGTCGCCCAGTGTGGTGGATGACTGTCATACCCAGTGTGGTGGATGACTGTTATATCCAGTGTTGTGGATGACTGTCATACCCAGTGCGGTGGATGACTGTCATACCCAGTGTGGTGGATGAATGTCATACCCAGTGTGGTGGTGACTGTCATACCCAGTGTGGTAGATGACTGTCATACCCAGTGTGTGGTGGTGACTGTTATATCCAGTGTGGTGGATGACTCATACCCAGTGTGGTGGATGACTGTCATACCCAGTGTGGTTGACTGTCATACCCAGTGTGTTTGGATGACTGTCATACCCAGTGTGGTGGATGAATGTCATACCCAGTGCGGTGGATGACTGTCATACCCAGTGTGGTGGATGTGTCATACCCAGTGCGATGGATGACTGTCATACCCAGTGTGATGGATGACTGTCATACCCAGTCTGTTGGTGACTGTCATACCCAGCATGTTAGTGACTGTCATACCCAGTGTGTTGACTGTTAGATCCAGTGTGGTGGATGACTGTCATACCCAGTGCGGTGGATGACTGTCACTGCAGTGCGGTGGATAACTGTCATACCCAGTGTGGTGGATGACTGTCATATCCAGTGTGGTGGATGACTGTCATACCCATGTGGTGGATGACTGTCATACCCAGTGTGGTGGATGACTGTCTACAGTGTGGTGATGACTGTCTGCAGTGTGGTGGATGACTGTCATACCCAGTGCGGTGGATGACTGTCATACCCAGTGTGGTGGATGACTGTCATACCCAGTGTGTGATGACTGTCATACAGTGTGATGGATGACCGTCATCGCCAGTGTGGTGGATGACTGTCATACCCAGTGTGTTGGTGACTGTTATATCCAGTGTGTTGATGACTGTCATACCCAGTGTGATGGATGACTGTCATACCCAGTGTGATGGATGACTGTCATACCCAGTGTGGTGGATGACTGTCATACCCAGTGTGGTGGTGACTGTCATTCCCAGTGTGGTGGATGACTGTCATACCCAGTGTGTTAGTGACTCATACCATGTGGTGGTGACTGTCATACGTTGTGGGTGACTGTCATACCCAGTGTCTAGATGACTGTCATAAGTGTGTGTTGGTGTATCATACAGTGTAGTGGATGACTCATACAGTGTGTAAGTGATGTCATACCCAGTGTGTTAGTGACTGTCATACCCAGTGTGTTAGTGACTCATACCCAGTGTGTTAGTGACTGTCATACCCAGTGTGTTAGTGACTGTCATACCCAGTGTGTTGATGACTGTCATACCCAGTGTGTTAGTGACTGTCATACCCAGTGTGTTAGTGACTGTCATACCCAGTGTGTTGATGACTCATACCCAGTGTGTTAGTGACTGTCATACAGTGTGTTAGTGACTGTCATACCCAGTGTGTTAGTGACTGTCATACCCAGTGTGTTAGTGACTGTGATACCCAGTGTGTTAGTGACTGTGATACCCAGTGTGTTAGTGACTGTCATACCCAGTGTGTTAGTGACTGTCATACCCAGTGTGTTAGTGACTGTCATACCCAGTGTGATGACTCATACCCAGTGTGTTAGTGACTGTCACACAGTGTGTTGGTGACTGTCATACCCAGTGTGTTAGTGACTGTCATACCCAGTGTGTTAGTGACTGTCATACCCAGTGTGTTAGTGACTGTCATACCCAGTGTGTTAGTGACTGTCATACCCAGTGTGTTAGTGACTGTCATACCCAGTGTGTTGGTGACTGTCATACCCAGTGTGTTGGTGACTGTCATACCCAGTGTGTTAGTGACTGTCATACCCAGTGTGTTAGTGACTGTCATACCCAGTGTGTTAGTGACTGTCATACCCAGTGTGTTAGTGACTGTCATACCCAGTGTGTTGGTGACTGCATACAGTGTGTTAGTGACTGTCATACCCAGTGTTGGTAAGTGTCATACCCAGTGTGTTAGTGACTGTCATACAGTGTGGTGGTGACTGTCATACCCAGTGTGTGACTGTCATACCCAGTGTGGTGGTGACTCATACCCAGTGTGTTGGTGACTGTCATACCCAGTGTGGTGGTGAGTGTCATACCCAGTGTGGTGGTGACTGTCATACCCAGTGTAAGTGACTGTCATACCCAGTGTGGTGGTGACCGTCATACCCAGTGTGTGACTCTCATACCCAGTGTGTTGGTGACTGTCATACCCAGTGTGGTGGATGACTGTCATACCCAGTGGTGGTGACTGTCATACCGGTGTGATGGATGACTGTCATACCCAGTGTGGTGGATGACTGTCATACCAATGTGGTGGATGACTGTCATACACAGTGTGGTAGATGACTGTCATACTCAGTGTGTTGGTGACTGTCATACCCATTGTGGTGGATGACTCATACAGTGTGGTGGTGACTGTCATACAGTGTGGTGGTGACTGTCATACCGGTGTGGTGTGACTGCATACCCAGTGTGGTGGATGACTGTCATACCCAGTGTGGTGGTGACTGTCATATCCAGTGTGGTGGATGACTGTCATACCCAGTGTGGTGGACGACTGTCATACCCAGTGTGGTGGATGACTGTCATACAGTGTGGTGGACGACTGTCAAACCCAGTGTGTTGGTGACTGTCATACCCAGTGTGTAATTGACTGTCATACCCAGTGTTGGTGACTCATTCCCAGTGTGTTGGTGACTCATACCCAGTGTGTTGGTGACTCATACCCAGTGTGTTGGTGACTGTCATACCCAGTGTGTTGGTGACTGTCATACAGTGTGGTGGTGACTGTCATACCCAGTGTGGTGACTCACACCCAGTGTGGTGGATGACAGTATATCAGTTTGGTGGTCACTGTCATACCCAGTGTGTTAGTGAATGTACCCAGTCTGTTGGTGACTGTCATACCAGTGTGGTGGTGACTGTCATACCCAGTGCGTAAGTGACTGTCATACCCAGTCTGTTGGTGACTGTCATACCAGTGTGGTGGTGACTGTCATACCCAGTGTGTTAGTGACTGTCATACACCAGTGTGGTGGTGACTCATACCCAGTGTGGTGGATGACTGTCATATCCAGTGTGGTGGTGACTGTCATACCCGTGATGTTAGTGACTGTCATACCCAGTGTTAGTGATGTCATACCCAGTGTGTTAGTGACTGTCATACCCAGTGTGTTGGTGACTGTCATACAGTGTGTTAGTGACTGTCATACCCAGTGTGTTAGTGACTGTCATACCCAGTGTGGTGGTGACTGTCATACCCAGTGTGTTAGTGACTGTCATACCCAGTGTGTTAGTGACTGTCATGCCCAGTGTGATGACTCATACCCAGTGTGTTAGTGACTGTCATACCCAGTGTGTTGGTGACTCATACCCAGTGTGTTGGTGACTGTCATACCCAGTGTGTTGGTGACTGTCATACCCAGTGTGTAGTGACTCATACCCGTGTGTTGGTGACTGTCATACCCAGTGTGTTGGTGACTGTCATACCCGTGTGTTGGTGACTCCCCACTGTGGTGGATGACTGTCATACCCAGTGTGTTGGTGATGTCATACCCAGTGTGTAGGTGACTGTCATACCCCGTGTGTTGGTGACTGTCATACCCAGTGTGTTGGTGACTGTCATACCCGTGTGTTGGTGACTGTCATACCCATGTTAGTGACTCATACCCAGTGTGTTGAGTGACTGTCATACCCAGTGTGTTAGTGACTGTCATGCCCAGTGTGTTGATGACTCATACCCAGTGTGTTAGTGACTGTCATACAGTGTGTTGGGTGACTGTCATACCCAGTGTGTTGGTGACTGTCATACCCAGTGTTAGTGACTGTCATACCCAGTGTGTGGGTGACTGTCATACCCCGTGTGTTGGTGACTGTCATACCCAGTGTGTTGGTGACTGTCATACCCCGTGTTGGTGACTGTCATACCCACTGTGGTGGATGACTGTCATACCCAGTGTTAGTGACTGTCATACCCAGTGTGTTTGTGACTGTCATACCCAGTGTGTTAGTGACTGTCATACAGTGTGTTAGTGACTGTCATACCAAGTGTGTTGGTGACTGTCATACCCAGTGTGGTGGTGACTGTCATACCCAGTGTTGGTGACTGTCAAGCCCAGTGTGTTAGTGACTCATACCCAGTGTGTTGGTGACTGTCATACCCCGTGTGTTGGTGACTGTCATACCCCGTGTTGGTGACTGTCATACCCTGTGTGTGTGGTGACTGTCATACCCCGTGTGTTGGTGACTGTCATACCCGTGTGTTGGTGACTGTCATACCCAGTGTGTTGGTGACTGTCATACCCAGTGTGTAGGTGACTGTCATACCCGTGTGTTGGTGACTGTCATACCCCGTGTGTTGGTGACTGTCATACCCGTGTGTTGGTGACTGTCATACCCGTGTGGTGGTGACTGTCATACCCAGTGTAGGTGACTGTCATACCCCGTGTGTTGGTGACTGTCATACCCGTGTGTTGGTGACTGTCATGCCCCGTGTTGGTGACTGTCATACCCCGTGTGTTGGTGACTGTCATACCCGTGTGTTGGTGACTCATACCCGTGTGTTGGTGACTGTCATACCCGTGTGTTGGTGACTGTCATACCCCGTGTGTTGGTGACTGTCATACCCAGTGTGTTAGTGACTGTCATACCCCGTGTGTAGGTGACTGTCATACCCGTGTGTTGGTGACTGTCATACCCCGTGTGTTGGTGACTGTCATACCCTGTGTGTTGGTGACTGTCTTTCCCAGTGTGTTAGTGACTGTCATACCAGTGTGTAGGTGACTGTCATACCCAGTGTGTTGGTGACTGTCATACAGTGTGTTAGTGACTGTCATACCCGTGTGTTGGTGATTGTCATACCCAGTGTGTGTTGACTGTCATACCCAGTGTGTTGTGACTCAGATCCAGTGTGTAGGTGACTGTCATACAGTGTGTTGGTGACTTTCATACCAGTGTGGTGGTGACTGTCATACCCAGTGTGGTGGTGACTGTCATACCCAGTGTGTTGGCGACTGTCATACCCAGTGTGTTGGCGACTGTCATACCCAGTGTGTTGGTGACTGTCATACCCAGTGTGGTGGTGACTGTCATACCCAGTGTGGTGGTGACTGTCATACCCAGTGTGGTGGTGACTCATACCCAGTGTGTTGGTGACTGTCATACCCAGTGTGTTGGTGACTGTCATACCCAGTGTGTTAGTGACTGTCATACCCAGTGTGTTGGTGACTGTCATACCAGTGTGTTGGTGACTGTCATACCCAGTGTGGTGGTGACTCATACCCGGTGTTGGTGACTGTCATACCCAGTGTTGGTGACTGTCATACCCAGTGTTTAGCTGTCATACCCAGTGTGGTGGTGACTGTCATACCAAGTGTGTTGGTGACTGTCATACCCAGTGTGGTGGTGACTGTCATACCCAGTGTGTTGGTGACTGTCATACCCGTGTGTTGGTGACTGTCATACCCAGTGTGTTAGTGACTGTCATACCCAGTGTGGTGGTGACTGTCATACAGTGTGTTGGGTGACTCATACCCAGTGTGGTGGTAACTCATACCCAGTGTGTTAGTGACTGTCATACCCAGTGTGGTGGTAACTGTCATACCCAGTGTGTTGGTGACTCATACCCAGTGTGTTGGTGTCATACCCAGTGTGTTAGTGACTGTCATACCCAGTGTGTGTTGGTGACTGTCATACCCAGTGTTGGTGACTCATACAGTGTGGTGGTAACTGTCATACCCAGTGTGTTGGTGACCATACCAGTGTGTTGTGTCTCACCAGTGTGTTGGTGACATACCCAGTGTGTTGGTGACCATACCCAGTGTCGTGACCATACCCAGTGTTGGTAACCGTCATACCAGTGTGTTGGTGACTGCCGGCCCCAGTGTGTGGGTGACTTACCCGTGTGTAAGTGACTGTCATACCCAGTGTTTGGTGACCGTTACACCCAGTGTGTGACTGTCATACCCAGTGTGGTGGTGACTGTCATACCCAGTGTGTTGGTGACTGTCGCACCCAGTGTGGTGGTGACTGTCATACCCAGTGTAAGTGACTCATACCCAGTGTGTTGGTGACTGTCATACCCAGTGTAAGTGGGATCATTATACCCAGTGTGTTTGGCACCCTAGTGTGTTGTGACTGTCATACCCAGTGTGGTGGGACTGTCATACCCAGTGTGTTAGTGACTGTCATACCCAGTGTGTTGGTGACCTATACCCAGTGTGGTGACTTGCCACCCAGTGTGTGGACGCGCCCAGTGGATGCGCATTGTGTGTAAGTGACTGTCATACCCAGTGTGGATCGTCAGCCCAGTGTGGGGCACGCCGCTTCAGTGTGTTAGTGACTGTCACCAGTGTTAGACCGCACCCAGTGTTGCGACCATACCAGTGTGGTGACTGTCATACCAGTGTGTGGTGACTGTCATACCCAGTGTGTAGGTGACCATACCAGTGTGTTGGTGACTGTCATACCCAGTGTGGTGGTGACTGTCACCAGTGTAAGTGACTGTCTACCCAGTGTGTAGTGATCATCATAATGGGTGTTGGTGACTGTCATACCCAGTGTGTTAGTGACTGTCATACCCAGTGTTGGTGACTGTCATCCAGTGTGTTGGTGACTGTCATACCCAGTGTGTTGGTGACTGTCACCCAGTGTGGTGGTGACTGTCATACCCAGTGTGGTGGTGACTGTCGCTGCCCAGTGTGTTGTGACTGTCATACCCAGTGTGTTGGTGACTGTCATACCCAGTGTTGGTGACTGTCATACCCAGTGTGTGTTGTGACCGTCATACCGTGTGGTGGTAACTGTCATACCCAGTGTGTTGGTGACTGTCATGCCCAGTGTGGCGGTGACTGTCATACCCAGTGTGTAAGTGACCTTGTCCAGTGTGTAAGTGACTGTCATACCAGTGTGGTGGTGACTGTCATACCCAGTGTGGGTGACTGTCATACCCAGTGTGTATGACTGTCATACCCAGTGTGTAGTGACTCATACCCAGTGTGTTCGTTGCTATCTTACCCAGTGTGTTCGGTGACTACCCAGTGTGGTGGGACTCATACCATGTGTTAGTGATTCATACCCAGTGTGTTGTGACTATACCCAGGTGAGTTGACTCATACCCAGTGTGTTGTGACCATACCCATGGGTGACTCACCAGTGTGTAAGTGACTCATACCCAGTGTGTTCGTGACTCATACCCAGTGTGTTAGTGACTGCCCAGTGTGTTCGTGACTCATACCCAGTGTGTTCGTGACTCATACCCAGTGTGTTCGTGACTCATACCCAGTGTGCCGTGACTCATACCCAGTGTGTTTAGTGGAAAGAAGTATAATCAATAAATTGGAAGTAATGTTTAAATATATGAGAGGAGTGACTGATGTGTGGTAAATAAGGTACAGTACAGTGGTAAGATGGGTGGTCTCACACTGGAGGAATGTACTGTATGGAGACGTGAGGTGAGGTGAGGTGCATTATCAGGGAGTTTAGATGCTCCTCACTCAATCATGTGTCGATATAAAGATTTACACAGATGCTTACAATTGACTATCTGCTACATCTGTCCCAGTCCCTGAAATTTGCAGCCTACACAATAGTGTTGTACTGTACTGTACTGGAGTATTCATTTTAAACATACAATTGTACAGTAGATGTCCATATATTCCTTTTTTTATGTACAGTTGATAATCCAGCCAATACTAGTACTGTACTGTACAGTACATTGGCCCCAGTCTTTCTGATAATATACTGTATTTATTAAACGCAGCTACTGTACTGTACAGTACTTATTTCTTCTTGGGTCCGTTACAACAACCTGGTAGCCCTGATGATAGCTTTACACACAAGTTAAAAGAACTTTGCACAAATTATGTAAAAAGGACCAGCAGAAAGTAATGTGTCACACGGTTTTGATTGATTGATTGTGCCATTTATAAGAAAAATGTCAGTTGTCGGCCATGTTGTGTAGGAGTCTGTACTTTACTAGGCTTTTGAGTTAAGCTTGAAGGAAAAATAAGGATTATAAAAGTTTGTGAAGGCTTTACTGTATCAGGAAATTAGAATATTATGTCAAGTGAAGCAATACTTATTGTGCCCATCTGCCAGTGATAGATAGATACTACTGTAATTCCAGTATGAATTTCTTGGTTCAGATTGGATTATCTGTTGGTAAATAGACACTTGGCATTGGACCTTGTGTTAACTTAAAGGTTATAGTGTTTGATACTGTACTCCTCTACCTTGATTGGAATTTCTCACATTTGAATAAAGTGACCTTTACACAAGAGTCATAATGGTAGAATTGAATTGTCATCGTTGGTTCATTATCAGAGCCCAGATTTGCCTGTTTTAACTCTTCAAGCTCATCATAAAAGCAATGTTAAAAAATCCAAGGTAACGTGCCACACGTTGTAAGCTATTTAAGCCTGCGCTTGAAGTTGGTAGAGTCAGACCAAATTAGATAAACAACTTGAAATTAGAGTACAGAAATCCCCCAAACAACAGAGAGAGAGAGAGAGAGAGAGAGAGAGATCAGACGGCCAGAACAACCCATTTTTCCGCTTGGTGTTTTTGTCCAAAGCCAATTATTTAAACCTTAGTACAGTATGGTATAACCTCCATGTAGATATAGAGTTTTGTCACATTACTTCATTAAAAAATTAAATGGCAAATGTCGTTGATATACAGTTTAGGTCATCACACCTGTCCTCAGTTTTGTCAGGTCTTGGTACAGTACCCCCTAGTAGACTCATCCCCTGAGTGAGGGTGTTAAAACTGTCCATGTCTACCAGTAATAAGATGAGATACAGAGAGTGTGTATATATTGTACCTCTCTCAACTTTGTGCACATCAGTCAAACATTGTTTGTACAGTATGACATAATGCATTTTAAGAGTATACAGTATTGTAGAATGGACCTTGTTTTAGCGGTACTTATTAGAATTTCACAGTTATTAGACCCGTTAATGGGGGTGTTGGTCTTGAGGGCTTTGCTTTACTCTGACCTCAGTTAAGCTAATCCCATTTTTACCTAATGCGTCAGATTTATCCGACGAGGACCTTAGCTTCTCAGTGTTAAGTACTTTACCTCACTTCCAGAGCTGGTAGTATCTATTTGTGCATTTATGTTATCTGTGGTCTCACTCTTGAACTGAAAAGTAATGATAGTTGTAGCAAACCGAGTATCAACGAGGCTTGTGAATTGTTATTAGTTATTGTGTACTAACCATAATCATGGCATCCATATGTTTGCACTTTCAAAAGAGAAAACATTTGTCAATGTGACGTAAAAGCCATACCGCACTTTTTCCCAAAGTCAAATGTATAATACTGATGAAATTACTCTGCTGGCCAGATATTTCCAGAATATGATAGAACACCTTAAGCTAATGAATGCTATTGACACTGCTCTTATGGGTGCCAGGTGATGAGGGCTCAGGACAAGACTGGGATTTAAACAAAGGACAGGAATGTTATGTTAATCATTGTGATGATTGTTCCAAACTTTTGCAGATAATGAGAGTCAACTGTAGCTCATTTAACACAGGGGGTGGATGATGATGTTGCTGCTTGGCTGCCATATTAGATCTTATTTTAAATACTGTGCCTCTAGGCTGAATGGACAAAGTTGATAAGGCACACACAGTTTGAAATGAATACTGTACTTGTGTACAATACTTAACCTACCGACAACATCCATTTGAACTTGTTTATCCACAAACAGTAACAAAACCCTCACCACAGACATATATGTTGTACTTATGTTTGAGTCGACCTGTATAGTATATTAGACAAGTTCACTCTGCTGCTGGTACAAGTTGTATTAGCACATCACTCAAGTTAGATTCAGAGAAGATGAATAATTAATACAATGTACAGTCGGGGTCAAAGGTCTTGAACACTTCACAATATCTGGCATCTACTTGTGAGTTATGTAATTGGGATACACTAATAACACTACTGGTCATCACATATTATGCCTGAACCACAAAATGGGATATAACTCTCCTTAATACCTAAGATCTTTTGGTACTTACATGCCAAATACTGTCGAGTGTTCAAGACTTTGACCCGACTGTACAGTACCATACATTAGAAGCAGCTTGAACACTTGATACACCCATTACAGTACAGTGGTTACTGTAGTTTATCTAGGTGACTGAATGATGCATTTTTTTTATGCAGTTGTTGTGTATGACAATGTGAAAATTTCTTGGTAAATGATATACAGAAAACTAACTCAATTTGGGCATTTACTAAGTGGATATGTTGTTTGGGTGTGTGGTTCAGCCTTGCTATATGTATGGTATAGTATCGGCTTTTCACACAGTGAAACAAAGCTCTAGTGCATTGATGTAGCAAGTATGGTAGATAATTGCCACTTAGCAGGACAAATATATATAGTTAGTTAATGGCGTGGGTTTGTTTTAGGAAGGTGAGGACCCGGGTTGGTGTTTAAAAAAGTGCTCAGGATATATCACGTGTATGTACTGTACAGGAGAAGCCAGGCAATTAATTCACCTTTTTTCTATGTCTTCTAAAATGATTATATAATATCTTTGTTGGTCTAGTTAAGCATACAATGCACTGCTTCTGAAAGACATTGTGGAAAATGTATTGAAAAATTGGCTGACTTGCCTCAGTTTTGATATTTTTTTGTGGGCATTTTTATTAGCAGAAATATTTACTCACGTTACCACTTTCTTTATCGGTGAATTTAAGATGAATGAAATATAAGTGTTAAGTATCGGATTTGGCTCCAGTATTTTTTGGAACTGAAGTTACCATATTAGTTGTGATGACGGGCACCATCACAAGTTGACCGTATCCCCGACTCAACGTATTGTGTTCACTTATCTCCGTGATAAACTTGCCATTTAGAGTGCCAGGTTAAGAAGGCCTTGCCATGGCCCTGCGTTTTATATGTTGTGCCATACTGCCATACGTGTTAAATATTCTCAGTACTGTACATTGTGTAGCAGGAACTAAGAGGCAGAAGAGATTGGCACTGTTGTGTTTGGATATGATACATATCAGGAAACATAATTGAGTTAATTATAATTTCCAAATGTACAAATTTGTGGCCATGTACAGATATTTTTAGGTAATTTTGTGATGTTATGAAACAGTAACTGAGATTGACCAGATATATTATTAACTTTTTATCAGGATCAAATATTTTAGTATTATTTTAGGTATATTATAGTTAACAAGATTAGCTTTGTGATGCATGTTTTATTGCATTCCACTTAGAGCTTCTATATAAATGAATTTATTATTATATATTATTGTTATGTTACTCACTACTAATACTACATTATATTAGCCACAACATATGTTTAACCTCATTTGCTTTAATAGGACATTCCAGTTTATTTGTTAGGTTGTAAGTGTTGTTTAGCTTGTTGCAGAACTGTTGTGGGCTGTACTACAACTTTGTCCTACACAGTAATTCAAACTGGTTTTGTATATATGATGCACATACATCATCATGATGACTAAAACTTAAGGGTTGTTTCATAGTTTGTATTATCATTATATTTACAGATGTTTTCTGTACAAAATCTAATCCTAGTTTATATATATATATATATATATATATATATATATATATATATATATATATATATATATATATATATATATATATATATATATATATATATATATATATATATATATACTATATATATATACTGTACTGTACTGTATACACAGCATACATGTACAGTATATATAATATACTTGAATGAGGATTTAGTGAAATTGATTTCAGGTACTGTATGTTGATGACGTTTAGGCTAAAACAAAACAAGGTATATGTAAGTGGTTCCAGTTGCACAGTGAAGACATTAGGGTCAGTTGGGAGACTTGTTTCTGCTGTGGTTGTGTTACTGTACCACCTGTGTTGGCAGGCACCCTCTATAGTCTTCTCTCTTGTGAAGATTTTGTCCACATGATGGTCTTAATCCAGGAGCACAAGACATATACATGATATTTATTTTATCGTTTGGGTAACAACATACAGTATGGTCAGTCAACCAGAAAGAGGTTGATTGGGTTACTGGAACCACTTTTTCCCTAATACAGAAGAATGTCCTACTTTGAGTTGCAGTCAGGAAAAACTTGATACACTTTGGTGTGAGTGTTGTAAAAACCATTTGTGGTTCAAATACTTGGCATAAATTATTTGGCTACAACTTTGACCTGCATCTGCCTTAAACCAGCTCCCAGCAGTGGCAAGTGTGGCCTCTCCTCTTGCTAAACTGATGGCAGCTCAGAGTTGTTGTGTATTAATGCAGGCTAATCCTGTGTCACAAAGTGTTGACTGAAACTCTCAACAAGACAACTATTGATGTTAACCCCATCCCAGTGAGTTGGACCCCGTGACAGAAAAACATTTTTATTTGCTGTCTTTATTTTGTAATCAAAAATTATTTTTATGCAGTATATTTGTAATACTGTACTATACCTTAAAGGAACTGTAATAACTTTATTAGAGTACATTAATTATCAATTATAATGTTGATAGATACTCTACCATGCAGTTGAATTAACCCTTAAGTTTATTATCATTACAATATTAATAAGTTTTAATTTTACTGTTATTTACTTTTATTATTTTTCTCTACTTTCGGGTAACAAGTAATTAAGCTGATTTGTTAATCAGTTGTTTTTTTGTTTGTTCTCAAAATTTGCTGCTCACATAATTTTGTTGATATATATTGATCTATTTATCCAAAAAATAATAATTATAGATTTGAAATATTTTAATTATAAAAAGGTAGAGTTGAAATTTAATGGGTATTAAATTTAATAGGCAGGTTTACCTGGTCAGCTCAGGCTATGTATATAAAATGTGTGCACCTGCACATGTAGTGGAGTTTATTAATGCCTGTGACTGTATCCATACATGAACATAGATACGTAACTGGAGATTAAGGTTAAGGCTTGGTGTTCCACAGTCAAGAGCTTATGCTATTTCACACACACACACACACACACACACATACACACACATATATATATATATATATATATATATATATATATATATATATATATATTACACACAGTATAAAGTAGATTGTAGTATTCGACCAATTTCACACAAGAAGTTGACATTTTGACTAGTAAACTCAACACATCATTTGTTTGAAATTTAAATTCCAGAATTTTGTAAAGAATTATACAGAATGTTGATGACATATAAACAAGACCCCGGTACAGTAGTAATAAATTTGAGCAACAAAAAACATTGTTAGAGTTTAATATTAGTTGATGAAAGATTAATGATTCCTCTTTTGTTGTGAATCAAGAATTATTCATGTTGATGATATGGGTATTTACCTCAAGCACTTTGATATCAAGGTCAAGTAGAATGTGTACTGTAGTAGACGTATATTGACGTGTCCTTGAAAGTACTGTAGCTTATAATGCATGTTGATTTCACTAGCTCTTTATTTTATTCCAAGAAGCTACAGAATGTATAATTATCAGGGCACCCAGTTGCATCCTGTAGCTAACCTGGAGATACAAAATGTTTATTCATTTTAAGATTATTACAATAATTTAATTGTTGCCATAAGTTACCAAGTTGCCATTATTTCCAGTGCCAAGTATTTTTGTGTTAATAGCATAGTATATATTTATTTGTGCTGTACTGTAGTGCTAAATTATTAACTCTACTGTTTTTATTCTTCATTTAAGTAAACTATACCACAGCAGGTGTTACCAAATGTCACAAGGATACTATAGGAATCCTCCACTTATTTTTATTTTATTATTATTATAGTCTGTATCATGTTAGAGGTTTTGTCATGGTAGACTTGAGATACACAACTAGTACAGTACACCGTTCCCAGTCAGTGTGTCCGGCTGCCGAGTCTCTCTCTTCTTTTATTTTTTGGAAAGTTGGAGGCTTCTTGATTTTGAAATTTGCTTCTGTTTTACATTTTCAGTTCTTTTCTCTTGCTCCGAGTGTTGGGGATGCCGTGTTGTTCTTGTCTTCGGAAGCTCCAAATGTTAGTTGATTTATGATAGAGAATTTGGATCGAGTTCTTCAGAGTGGAGTACATTTCTTCTGTTAGGGGTCACAAAGCTTAACTCTGTTTTGTTTTTCTCTCTCTTTTAACACATTAGTTCTAGTTACCTAACTTACTCAGTTCCAGGTTCTATGTACTATTTGACATCAGTTTCATTTGGTTACTAAAGTTTTTTTATATAAATTGTACAAGTAGTGTTTTATTTCAGTTTATTTCTTTATATATTATTTTATTTTATTTTTTCCCTGGAAGTAGCAATATCATGTCTGGGGCACTCCAACTTTTTGGTGAAGTCTGATATTTCCGTTATTTGTTAAGGTTTAAGATAAGTTTAATACCTATGGCAGGGTTAGCTTATATTATAATAAACTGTTAAAACATGTTGACTGTCAAGTGACATTGGGAATGGTCTGGGTCACAGTTCACCTCTTATAATACTTACATTTAATTTATGCTAAAATTAGTGTGGATATATTGCAATTCAATATACGTACTGTACTATACAGTATCTACGTATTCAAGTTGGAATGTCACATTTTTCACGACTTACAATGTTGAACACGATTAGAATAATTGAATTGTTATGTATTATAGTGGAATAACATTAGGATATCAGTACAGTACGTCAGTAAATTGAAGGGCTTAATTTGAATTTGCTCACTGAGAATTGTAAGGTTAATGTACTGTATATTGGTACAGTAATTAGTTTTAGCTGATAACATTTTGATATAGTGAACTTGATGGGACCAGACAAACTTCATTGTAATATATCCAAAGGTTATCATTATATTTCTATAGTACTACAAATTCAGTAGTAGTTTTGTTAAATATAGTATATTTTATAGTTTATCTTCAATGTTGGATATAATTGTGTTGATAAAGAAATACCTATGTGGTAGTTTTATCTCTTATGCAAACTACTGTACACTGTTTTGTGAATATTTGCCATAACCTTCTTAGCTTTACTTAAGAAAGGTTCCTTTTGAATTCCTGTTCTAAAAAGAAGTACTGTATGTTTACAATGAAAGTCTTAAGTTTTCACAAATGGTTGGTACTTGGTACCAAATGATAAAGTTTGTATTGTTAGTTATAATACCACAACCCTCCAAATTGAGTGCCTCTTAGTTTAGTGTACATTCACAGCCTTACCTTAGATGCCTAGACACAATTGCCTTAGTAATGATGCCTGACAGCACACTGTCAAGTTTTGTTGGTGGCCGTCATCACCAAGCTGCTCTTGTATATAGCCTGTGGTGTTGTGCCTCACTACTGTATCATTTGCACCAGATTGACTAACCTTGTGATCAGTGTATTACACTCAAAGAAACTGTTGTCATCATATTTTAGTTTTATATAAAAGCACTACTTTTTGGATAATAACACATTTAAATCTGTTGAATATATAGATGTCATATTCATCCTCTAGTGTATGGGTGTGGTTTCACTATTGGCTAAGTTTAAAAACTTCTCAGGTTCAAGGGCTAGTACAGAATGTCCAGTCTTGATAGTTGACAACTTCACTGATGTAACTCAGTAATCATCATTGGTTTTGTTATTAATATTCATTAATAGCCCAAGATCGTCTTGAAAGTCTGAAAGTTATTTTCTGTGAAGAACTTGTGATGTGTCATTGTCTTATGTGTGAAATGAAAGATTGTGATTGTGTCACAAGATGACCCATACTAGCTAGGTAAAGTAGGGCCAGTCATCCATTATGTTCACTGTCACCACAGCTTGTGTCACCTAACATGTAGACAAGACTCACTTTTAGGTAGCTCACTATACACATATATCATGAGTATTTGTTTCTTATGTTAAATGTGATTGTCACAGAGAATGGCTATGTATTGTGATGCTGTAGTTGTGTTTTAGCTGATATGTGCAAAATGACTGCACTTAGTAAGGCTATATATTTGAATTAAAAGAGATAAGCAATATTACTATACAGATTATATAATGTAATGGACAAGCAAATGTTTATTCCACCCAAATTTTGACCCCAGTTTTGTACACAGTACTATAGATATATATTTAAAGATAATAGATTACCTAAAATGTAGTAACATTCAGTTTAACTTATGGTTTAGGGTTTGAGCTGGACAAGGGGTAGTACGGTTGGGTATATTTTCCATTCACGTCACTCGGGTTAGATCATAGGAACATTACGAGAGCTGCATATTGGGATTGCAGTCCATTGTGCAAGTAAGAACAGGCAAGTGTACGTGCTCTTACAACACTGGGTAAACGGGCTTTTTGCCATTATGGAAAGGAAGGCATGAGCAGAGCTTGTGAGTGTAGTGAAGGTGGACCTGTGGAGGGTAATACTGTAACAGTCACAGATAATGTAAGTGAGAATGTTTTAACTTGGGAGAATAAGAGTAAAACCAGGGTTGTGCAGTTAGTAGAGTTAAGAAATGAGAAAGAAAATAAGTTCTTGATGAAATGGGAAGTGTTCATTTGTTTAGTGTGTGTAAAGAAGAGACTCACTGCTGACCACATATTGTTGCTACTGTATACTATACAATATATTCATTACATAAAGGCTTTACTTCAATTACAGTGCCTGTTGTACTGTTCTCTACTGAGCAGTTCATGATAATTTTGATCTAATATATTTCCCTATTTCACCCCATAAGTAAAATTCATACCTGTAGGGTTCCCACACCATTGTGAAGGGTAGTAAATGGAACAAATGGTTTCCCAGCACTGTACAGGTCATTAAGATTCAGATGATAATTGAAATTGTTGGTTAAACTTCCCTATTTATTGGTTGTTTTATCCTCGAGTAGGATTCATAGTGGTGAACTCTGGAGCTTGTGAAATACTTTACCCCAGACCATGAGTGGACCCCTGGCTTGATCTGTTGACCTCCATGACTACTGTCCTGTGAAGTACAATATCTTCTGGACAACACTTTCTGTTAGTTATGAGTTTAGTGTTAATGATGTCTTAAAGTCTCTATAGTCCATCTTATCTACAAGAGCATTTGCTAACTATTATGGAATTGTGTGGATGGGCATCACTTCAGTGTGCTGCTCTGCTGTACTGGTTCCCATGACGTTTATGGTGAAATGGTGTGGTAAAAACTCTCGACCTGTGTGCCTTTAGGTCAAACTGGAGGACATCTTGTATCTGGGATGTGTAACATGTAAAAGAGATGGATGGATTTTTATGACATTTGTTATGGAAGTTTTTGACCCCAAGAGCTTTGGTAATATGATAATAGGCAGGATAGGATCATTTTAATCATGGGTTATGACCTCTTTAAGGATATACAGTATCATATGTTTGTTATAGAAGATCTGCAAGACTAGAACAGATTACATAAATGTTAATGAGATAAGAAACCCAGCTACAGTAGTATTACCCGATTTATGCTTTACGCGGTCAATTGAACCCAAGGGGTACCGTGTAAAGTGAAAACCGCGTAAAGTGAGCAACAGAACATGTGGGATTAATTCCAATAGAGACTGGCCCGACCCCCAAACTCCACTTTTTCCGACACAATACCTATGTTGTAGTAAAAATAACATCTTAATTTTATGATGGTATGCGCATACAATTAATATTTAAGAGAAATACAGTCGTAAGGTTAATGTCCATTCAAATAATGGACTCAACTGTCCCCCCTTCCCAGCTCACTGGGTCCTACCTCTCTGAGAAATGTTTGGGTGAAAACACTAGATTTTTAGCGTATAGTAATAAATAATACCTCGGACTAAAGTTAGGCTAATATAATTGACATTTCTGGATACCTTGCAGGTCAGGGAATATTTTGAATGCAAATTTATATATTTTGCACAAAAGATAAAATATTTGCTTTGTGTAAACCAAATTATTACATTAGATCTAAAATTTGTATGTCTAATGCAAAATCCATGATGTTTATATTTAAAATGATCATCATATTGTAAGAATTCCAGCAATGTAAATTATATTCTGGCCGGGTAATTTGTGTGAATTTTTTGAGCTAAATAGAAAAATTATACTTCACTCGGCTATATGACTAGATTCACCGCATAAAATGAAATTCTGGTTCTGGCTAGGTACAGCGTAAATGTAGAATCGCGTAAAGCGAAACCGCGTAAATTGGAGTATTACTTTACTAAGTTTTTGGGGGTTGTAATAAGAGAGAGTTTTGAAGTTTCTCTCTTTGTGGTTTTCATATTACAGTACAGTACTGCACCATGACATAGTGACTAAGGTTCATGTGGTATAGTACTCACAATAATGGAAATATTTAGTGTGTGCACAACATACAGGTACAGTACAGTGGTCTGTTCACTGGTTATGACTACTTTTATCCTCAAGGCTGTCAGTGTTTTTAACAAAATATCAGAGTACAGTAAATGGTTGGCAGAAATACAGTAATACTCTTATATTGAACTATTGTACTCCAGATTGCCTAAGAAATAGTCCAGTATTACTGTACAATGTTTGTTACAGTAGTTCGTTGGTTTATCAGAGAACAGTGTAGGGATCCATTGTCGGGTAGGATTTGTCATTAGTACTTTTATGGTAATTTTACAATGCCCCTGAAGGTATTTGTGGCTCTTTAATACTTTTTCTTAGATCTTAATAACACATCTGCCTTCCTATTGCCATGTATGAAACAACACATCTCACTCCTGGGGAATGTTTTAGTGGTGGGCATGACAATACAGTACTGTACTGTACTGTACTGTAATGTACTGGTAGTTTTAAAGATTGCATTATATGGTGTAGATGCTGGCATTGAACTCGGCATTGATAGTACAGTACAGGTATTTAAAATGCCACTATGGCTGTAAAATTCTTTGTCCCATTAGCTGTTAAAATGCTTAACAGCAGTGAAGGAATCAGTGGTGTCAAGAGCTTTTCTCTTGAGAAAAGTTTATACTTCTGAGGAAATAATAGGTTTTTCCTTTCAATTATAATAATTTTATAGTACGTACTGTATGTACTTATCAGTTATTAGTATCACTTGACTTTTTTAATGTTATTATTTATATATATATATATTTTTTTGTCATTTGAAAAACAACAACAGCATAATTTTAAGAGTGTTTTCATGCCATATCTTCACTGACACTTCTCTGATAGTATCAGTATCTTATTTAATTCATAAGTTTTAAACTTCATATAAAACTCAGTTTTTCAATTGTAAAATTTTCAAAAACTGTAATTCATGTACTGTACTGTACCACTTACCTACAGTTCTGTGTGTATGTTTATAAAGTAGTTGAAATTGTGGTGTAAAATGATGAAACTTTGCCTTAAAAATACTCAAACTTTCATGAGTAAATTATAGTACAGGGTATTACTGTACTGTAAGATGTGGGTACAATACAGTATTGAGGTCAACACAATATGTGTACTGTACTTCATAAATGGATTAGCTCCTCTTTTTTTTTTACAGTAATTTCAAATGAGGCTGAATCTTTTATAAAACTAGGTACTGTACTGCACTGTAATATCTTGGCCAAAGCAAACATGTTAGATCAAAATTACAGCATTTGTAGATAATTTTCCTCTGTAGTAAACTCATCAGTAATCATGTTGATAATTTCCTCCCTCTGGATTATAGTAAAGGAAGGTCGACCATATTAGGTAGTCGGGATCCCCCTTAATTATAGTGTACAATATCAATTAGGTCATCATGGGTGAAAGAAACTACTTAAACAAATGATAGTTACAGAGCAATGTGTCACAGCTGTTGACCCCCTCAGTACAGGGATGATACCACTTTTGGGTGACGCCAGACAATTTTATTCGTTTCGAGGGGGAACCCGTACGCGTGGGGTTAGGACGTTAAAGAAGACAGGAGACAGACAGAAGTGCTACTGTGTATAATAGTGTGACATGCAACTGGGTGATGAGAAGAGAACTTTAGGCTGATGTTCTGTGACCGACACCAGAATAAAGTATAGAAACGAGAGTAAAGCATTTCAACTAGAAAATAAAAATACAAACATGAATATGAGAGGAAAGTGTAGCATCAAGTGGTTTGTAGGGGTGAATGTGCTGCTGGCTGGTGATGCAAGATTTGTGAAGTGACAGGGAAACCAGATCCATTTGTTGGGGTCTTGTTGTGGACGAGAACCTACTGTATGTTGTAGAACACATCTTTTACAGAAGTGAGAGTGAATGAATGACAGCAGATAGAGAGAATATCTTTATACTGTACAGTATTTGCTTATGGCCATGAAGCAGTGGTGATGATGATGTGTCACCCTACAATATACTGTAGTAAGAAAAGCCTTGCAAGAGTATGTACACTATACAGTACAGTTCAGAATATACCGTATACTAATATATATATTTGTATGTGGAAATGAACTTTATGAGAATGTTAAAAGAAATATTTCTTGAAATTTTAGTGTAGATACCGGGAATATCTATGAAAATTGCCAGGTGTGTGTGTGCGTGCGTGCGTTGCTTCTCAAGAGTTATATGAATGTAGTATTTTGATTAAATATATAAACCGTATCCTTGGTTAGACTTGTATTATAATATTGTACAGTACAACATCACAACCTTGAATGCTGGGGACTTGGACACTGACAGATATTTTTATTTTTATGGATTTTGGATTTTATATGCTAAAAAAAACCACATTATAGATATCTTACTTTTGGATGACTGAGTGTTGACAGAGGACTGAGGCAGGAATGTAGGTGGGGAACACAAGGTCAGACTACTCTCGCACTTTTTAGTAAGAAACCGTAATCTTGACAAAATTTTCTGGGGTCTGATATATCTGGGGATCTGATGTCTGGATCTTTGGTGTTGGTTGTGTGTTGAGAATTACTACAGTAAATGTAAATTGGTAATACAGTACAGGTGTAGACTAGGTGAGGTAATAAGAGTGAAGAGGATGGAGGTGACTGATAAAGAGACAGGAATGTGATGGAAAGTAATGTTTTAAGTTGTCTCGCCCGAGCAAAGACGGGAAACGTAGACTTGGTGTGCGTGTGTGTTTGTGTGTGTACCAATTCATGTTATTAGTTAGTTTTCACGAGTCTTTGGCAAAAGTACATTGTGATTCTCGTGATAGTAGAGTTTATGTACATAAATTGCCGGAGCTGAAATTTAGATTTGTTTAGTAAGAAATGTTAATGACTCGTCTTTCAATGAAGTGAGAATGTCTTTGCCTTCTCGACTGTTTATCAAAAAACAAGATTATGAATTTGTTAGATATATCCATTGAAAGAAAATGAATGTGTGGATTATGACATTGATCATGGTGTAGCGTAGTGAAGTTTGATACAGATGTAGTACAGTAACGTGTCACTCCCACAAATACATATACTATTCTGAATGCTGTTGAGAATGTGGCTAGTTCACCAAGGAAAGAATAAGGTAATATATTACATCTAGTAGATATGACGTTTGTACAGAAAATTAGCAATTTAGAAAGTACAGTAAATAATGGTTGGTGAAGTGAGTCAAAGTGGAGCTTAGTGGAGGTTTGTATCAGTGAAGGATAATCATCAGGAAGTGTCAAGTATATAGGAAAATACAGTGCCAGCCTGACATGTGTACATTGGGCTGGAATAGTGTACTTTGGGGAGGGAGCCAGAGACAGTAGCTACATAAAGTATTGTAGATGATTACTGGCGAAGGGTATTCCCCCCAATATCTACTCCTAAGACTCCAATTTGTATGCCACTTTTTTGCTTAATCTTGTTTTAGGGGGACTTTATTATGCATCTATATATATTGAGGTAGTGTAAAGCCTTTATGTAGAGGATTGTCTGTAACATAAGTACAGTAGTTTATGTTTTTGTCCTTTGAAGCTTGTCTTCACGTGTATTTCGGCACTAAACGGGTGTGCATATTAAACAGAATTCTGTTGCACCATAAATATTAATTGATGTATGGAGATGTACCATACATCTCATCCAACCCTTTTATATATATATATATATATATATATATATATATATATATATATATATATATATATATATATATATATATATATATATATATATATATATATATATATATATATATATATATATATATATATACACACAAATGAAGACACTGGGGTCTGCATAAGCAGTTCCAAGGTTTGAATGTGTTGTCCACACAATCTCTTGTACTCCAGAGATATTCTTCCTGCAGTTTGTTTCTTAAATGGAGTAATAGTGGGAGTTGGTCTTTATCTGTATCAGGGTTACTGCTCTCACTAAACTTAATGTTAATCACAAGTTGCTTAATGTATGTATTACAATTCTGCTTCACATGAAACATTGGACCATAGAAAAAGAACTGAAATATGTAATTATTTGGGAGCACTGGAAAATTAGACACCCATATACAGTACAGTTCAGTACAGTTCAGTTCAGTTCAGTTCAGTTCAGTTCAGTTCAGTTCAGTTCAGTTCAGTTCAGTTCAGTACAGTACAGTACAGTACAGTACAGTACAGTACAGTACAGAGTACAGTACAGTTCAGTACAGACTACAGTACAGTACAGTTCAGTACAGTAGAGTACAGTACAGTACAGTTCAGTACAGTACAGTACAGAACAGTTCAGTTCAGTTCAGTACAGTACACAGTACAGTTCAGTTCAGTTCAGTTCAGTTCAGTTCCAGTTCAGTTCAGTTCAGTTCAGTTCAGTTCAGTTCAGTTCAGTTCAGTTCAGTTCAGTTCCAGTTCAGTACAGTACAGTACAGTACAGTACAGTTCAGTACAGAACAGTTCAGTTCAGTACAGTACGGTACAGAACAGTACAGTACAAGAACAATACAGTTCAGTACAGTACAGAGTTCAGTTCAGTTCAGTTCAGTACAGTACATAATTTCTTCTTTTTTAAATTCAGATATTTGATGGTGTTATATTTTCAATAAATTCCAATAAAAGTTGAAGGACTTGAGTCACACTTGGGGAGTGTTGTAAATGACACTCAATGGTAATACTCAACAACTTAAACAAATAATAACTTTGAAACACTAATTGGAAAAGGTTGAACATTTCCTTTATAAAAATATTTAAACCAGTACTGTACTCTGCTGTACTGTGCTGTGCTGTATTGTGCTGTACTGTACTGTGCTGTATTGTGCTGTACTGTACTGTGCTGTGCTGTATTGTACTGTGCTGTATTGTGCTGTGCTGTACTCTGCTGTACTGTGCTGTATGAATTGTGATGATGCTGTGCTGTACTCTGCTGTGTCATGCTGTGCTGTATTGTGCTGTGTGTATTGTGCTGTGCTGTACTGTACTATGCTGTGCTGTACTCTGCTAATTTGTGCTGTGTGTGCTGTAATCTGCTGTATTGTGCTGTACTGCTGTACTGTGCTGTACTGTACTGTATTGTGCTGTGCTGTGCTGTACTGTGCTGTACTGTACTTTACTGTACTGTTGCTGTGTACTGTACTGTACTGTGTATACTGTACTATACTGTGCTGTGCTGTACTTTACCTGGTACTATACTGTACTGTGCAGTGCTGTGTAGTACTGTGCCATGCTGTGCTGTACTGTGCTATGCTGTACCTGGTGCTGTGCTGTACTGTGCTCTGTTGGACTGTACCATGCTGTGCTGTACTGTACTCTGCTGTGCTGTACTGTACCTTGTACTGTACTGTACCATGCTGTGCTGTAATGTATTGTACCCGGTACTGTGCTGTAATGTACTGTACCGGTGATGTGCTGTTATGTACTGTACCGGTGATGTGCTGTAATGTGCTGTACCGGTGATGTGCTGTAATGTACTGTACCGGTACTGTGCTGTAACGATCTGTACCGTGATGTGCTGTAATGTACTGTACCCAGTGATGTGCTGTGTACTGTACCTGGTGATGTGCTGTACCGGTACTGTGCTGTAATGTACTGTACCGGTGAGTATGCTGTACTGTACCGGTACTGTGTATATGTACGCGATGTACTGTACTGTACCGATGTGATGTACTGTACTGTACCGGTGATGTGCTGTAATGTACTGTACCGGTGATGTGCTGTAATGTACTGTACCGGTGATGTACTGTACTGTACCGGTGATGTAATGTACTGTACCGGTGATGTGCTGTAATGTACTGTACTGTACCGGTGATGTACTGTACCGGTACTGTGCTGTAATGTACTGTACGGTGATGTACTGTACGGTACTGTGCTGTAATGTACTGTAACCGGTGATGTACTGTACTGTACCGGTGATGTAATGTACTGTACCGGTGATGTGCTGTAATGTACTGTACCGGTGCTGTAATGTACTGTACCGGTGCTGTAATGTACTGTACGGTGATGTACTGTACCGGTACTGTGCTGTAATGTACTGTACCGGTGATTCTGTACTGTACCGGTGATGTGCTGTAATGTACTGTACCGGTGCTGTAATGTACTGTACCGGTGATGTAATGTACTGTACCCGGTTATGTGCTGTAATGTACTGTACCCGGTGCTGTAATGTACTGTACCCGGTGCTGTAATGTACTGTACCCGGTGATGTACTGTAATGGAAAGTGAAACAAATTATGTTGGTCATTATCATGTTGCGGGTTAATGGTTGAGTTATTTCTTGATATATGTTTGTGATAATACTGTGAACAAGACTATATTACTGCACACCACTAGGGATCTGCCCATGGAATAGTACATCACTGCTCATGATGGGGAAGGCTGACATTTACCGCAGTTGTACTACAGTAATTAACCTTGAGCACAGTACAGCACAACACAGTACAGCACAACACAACACAGTACAGCACAACACAGTACAGCACAACACAGTACAGTACAGCACAGTACAGCACAACACAGTACAGTACAGTACAGTACAGACTACTTATTATATCATGAATTTATTGTATGAACGCTGGTACTCAAATCATCTTGATGAGCTTCATATCAAAACATGTGGGAGCTTTTCATTTTATACCTCTATTATTAGGGTATTTTTATTGTAAAGAAAATGTCAAGTTTCTTCAGTAGCCCTGTCCCTCACCTTCTGTCTCTGTGAAACTCTATTATAATCCTCCACTCTTTTCTTACTTCATTAGCACCATGTGACAATGCTCATCAACTTGTATATATGCCGTTCAGTCACCCAAGGTTGTCACATAGTCGGTCTTGGTGTAGAGTTGGCGGCACATAAGCCAGATGGGGAACTGTAACAATGTTTGCAAGTGTAAAATAATTGAGTTTTGAGTCAGGGATGTTCATCCATGATTATTTAAATATAGTTCTCCTCTGTTTAAGTATAGCTACCTTGGAGCTGGTACATTACCATAACAAGGGCAGCAAAGGTTAAACAATCGTGGTCTAGGGAAAGGCTGCTTCCTTAAGAAGCGTGTAGCATTGGTGACTAAAAGTATCATTCTCACAGTTCACACACACACAACACAATTCATAATTCATAGTTATTTGTAGAATATAGCAGAGCAGCATTCAAACAATGTACAAATTGTTATGCAAATTGTAGAATTATCTATGGTATTTAGAATAAAATTCATGTGTCAAATATACTTGAAAAGTATCAGTGTTGTGTTTACTTCTCCCAGTTACTCTTATATCTATTAATAGCGTGCTGTACCATTGATCCAGGCAGACTCGAGTATTGTAGTGTCTTTTCAAGCCACCGGGCTCCAACCCAGGCTTGAACCTCTGATGGTATAACTACTAAACACTTACCGGTAGTACTGTACTGTATATCTCTGCCATCGCCATAAAAAAGTGAGATAAGAAGCTGTAATTACCCCAGAGGTTTGAGAAGTGAACGAGTGTGAGTGGTACAGCAGTTTGTACATCACAAGCCTCCCTTGTCCCTCATCAGCTACACCAGATTTCTTATAACAAGACTAATCTTCAGCACCACGCCACCTGAAACGGGATGTTTCCTGAACAGCTCCGTTTCATAGCAGAAATAAATTGTGCTTCCACCCTGTACAGTACACTGTTTAGCACCTGGAACATATACTGTACAGATCCACCTCTTAACTCGGCATAATTCACTTTAATGAATTTCATTATTGATTCAGGTTGCAAGAGTTGCTTCTTTTGTGTTAATCAAATTGCCAATTAATTTGGTGGTCACTTGTGGCACCAACCTTACTCACACTGTGTTAAGGATAGGACCTGACCTCTCAAGGTAAATAATTGTACCGGTCCTTTGGAATTTCTTTTGGTGTGTTTTGTTGTGGATTTATTGAATTTGGGTTTTGTTGAGTAGTCCGTTGTCTGTACTGTAAGTGTGCCAGGCAAATATCACAATCTTGTGGTTCAGTTAAACTATGTACCGTACTCTGAGGGTTAATGACTTACACAGATCCTTCTTTCTGAGGTTGTTGCATGTCACCTGGTGAATTAAAGCCTGTAATAATGTTCCTGGAGTTGTCTGGGAACCTGTTTATGGGAGAAGTGCAACTGACATCCAGGAAAATAATACTGTATTATTTTTGTTTTCTCTCCCATCAGGTAGATGAGCATCACAGATTTTTTTGCTTTTAGAAGAACATCTGGTTTTGTATCCCTTGGACTATGTATCTCTTAATTGGGCAAACGTTAAACCGTGCCTTAAATTCTTGTCCGAGAATGTTTCTCTTCGGCTTGTAAGAAGGGTGGTGGATCTCATCATGTAGGGAGTTTATGGTTGTATTAGAATTACAAGGTAATTTAATTTAGAGGCACTTCTTCCCACTCATAGAGCTACAAGGGGACCATTCAAAGATTAATTTCCCAAAATGAGAATCAGTGTGATGACTCACAACTGGGCTGCACCCCAGAAGTACATGATCGCCAGGGTTTCTCAGTAACCTTTGTGGAACACTTTCAGGTCGAAGAGATTTTGCAGGAGCTTTGTACAACAGAGGGGAAGGGCAGTACTGTACTGTAATTCCTGGCTGTATATTTTAATTACCTCCTTCATAGAGTGCAGTTCTCAGTTGCAGGGGAGTTTTATTTTGCTGCCACCTACTGTACTTCATCCCTTGATGCTGTTAGTTACTCTTAGTCTCTTTGGACACTGAGTCTCCTTGGACCAATGACAGAATATATGTGATGGCTTGATCCTGGAAATCCCATTTTACAGTCAAGTTGGGACAAAGAGACTCAAAACTCTCCCTTCACTCTGTGGGTTTGTTCAGCTGGACTGAGACCTGGTGCTTGAAATCTGCAGAAACCAGTGGTGGACAAGGGAGGTCTACAGTGCACCAGCTGTTGCAACACAAAGACTTGTTGGTCTCTCAGTGCTCTGAGGTAATTATTGCTCTTGCTCTAACAGTTTTCTTGATGATAATTATAATGGCAGGGATGTATTTATTGTTTTGTTGTATTGCCAGTTGTTAATATTGAGGATTTAAACTGGGGTTGGAACCCACAGACTTGAAGGGTGCAATACTTGTCCTAACTACGTTAGAAAATGAGTTCCAGGATTACTAGACAAGTAGCAGTACTATGCAGGTACTGTACTGTATAGTGTAGTAGTTCATGTATTCCCAGTTCCCTTTTATTGTTTGGGACAGATTATGATATCTGTGAGGTACTGTAGTATTGTAATGGGTAGAACTTGTCTATATACGAGTACAATAGGATATAAATTGTCCTCTATTGTTGTAATGTTAATAAGTATTTAGTTATGCTGTGACCTGAGGGCTGGTCACTCATATTATTACCCAATAATCTCAGCCTCTGACCATCTCCACATTTGTTGCAGTTTGAAGCAACTCGTGAATAATTTTTTGTCTAATATTATTTTTTCCACCTTTGTTAGCTAGACAGCATTACATTGTGTGCTGTAGTTTTATGGTGACATTTGATTGCCATTTTTGTGGATGTTTTCCACATTAAATGAACTTTCATTTGCAGATGATTACTTAATAACACCACAGTTGGATTTGGTGCTGCTTCCTTTTCAGCAACTGAAGAATGCTGTAACACACATTATGTATTTCATCATGATTATCTAACACAAAAATTTCTTTGACATTTTAATTAGGATCACTAACTTCTGGTATATGGTAGACCGTCGTTTAACCGACTTATATGGGAGGGGTCGGAAAGGCCGGTAATTATCGAAGTACTGTACCAAAAATACATTACTGCGCATAAGATAGTTACTTGAGTTAGGTAATAATCGTACGTGAGAGTACAAGGTATAAATATGAGTACAGTACAATATACAGACATCACAATACATACACTACAATTATCTTTTATCTCACTCACTTTTTCTGTCATAAACCATTGAACTTACTACAGTTCAGTATTGTACTTATTCTGAGACTCCACCTAAACTTGTGGTTAATGATTTTCTGGGGAACTGATGTCCGACTTTGATGTGCTGGGAATCCTTGCCACGTTTAACAACCGTTTACATGGTAAACAGCTGACTGGTCATGTCCCACTGGGGGTGTGTCGGTTAAACGAGGGTTTACTGTACTGGTAGATTATATTTCCTGATGCAGCATGAATTTATATTAAGGATAGGTGCAGCACAGGTCCTCTGTTGATTATCCATGTATCCAAACTCCCTCCATTGATTATCCATGTCTCCAAACTCCCTCCATTGATTATCCATGTCTCCAAACTCCCTCCATTGATTATCCATGTCTCCAAACTCCCTCCAGGGTAAGAATGATCCAGGTTCTGCATATTTCTGTATATTCCAGAGTGTTTGTCTGAGCCTGAATTAAGACCATTGAGAGACATTTAAAGTTTACAGTAACATTGCAAACAGTTGCTGTACCCACTTGCTTCAGAGTTTTATTATACATGAAAAACAAATATATATAAATATAATATTACGGTATACAACGATATCCCCGTTAGCCAGAACAATTGGTGTAGAGCATTTCTGGGAATGAGAGAATTCCGGGTAGCGAGACGACTTACTCAAAGCCGGAAAAAATTCCTTCTTCCTTGGAATTTTCAGGGTAATGGAAAATTTTTCTTGGATTTTCCAGAAAATGCGCCTGATTTTCATCTCTCAAACCCGGAAAAAACTCCCCCATCCCTGGAATTTTCTGGGTATCAGGAAAATTTTCTCAGAATTTTCAGGAAAATGTGCCCCTCAGAAAATCGTTCCCAAAGCCGGAATTTTCCAGAAAATTCCGGCTTTGGGAGCTATTACCGTATACATGTGAAAATTTTAGTTTTGAACTAATCTGTTTTGCTATACTGCGAGAACAGGTTGTAGCGAGAGAAGCGGCAGTTATTTTACTTAACATACAACAATTGTATGTTTACAGCACTGTCTACTGAACACTCATTTTGGCCTTGTACTGCCAATACAGTACAACCAATTTTGTTTTGCAATGATGAGGAAGTTGGGACTACAAAATATTGCATAAAAATAATACAAATATCACCATAATGTACTACAATTTCATAGTGTGTGTGTAGTGTTAGTTTACATACTCTGGGACAAGTTGCATTTTACAGGGAGTTCTTGTTATTTGTGTGGGTTCTGTTCTTCCATACAGACAGTATAATGATTATACTGTATATAAATGAACTATGGGAGGGCCAGGTTCCTAGTTGGTTTACACATGTTGGTTAATCTGAAATAAAACAGAGTAACATACAAATAATATAAGTACTGTATAACAATAAATAAAACGCATTTTTATCGTATTAAATATGCACTGTACGGTAATAAATAAAAGTTACCGGTATGCAGTCACAGTACTGTAATCAATATCCACAGGTGGTGTGCAAACACACACTGTTAAACAGTAGACTGTTTAAGCATCCTGTGGTGGAACAGTGTCTGCCGGCTGACCACCACTACTGTACTGTACTCTAACAAGACACCTTGAGTGAGAACAGCTTCAGTACAGGAAGCAGTTGTTCACACTCAAGGAGAGTTATGGTTTGTTAAAAAGTGTTTTGAAATGATGGAATTAGTTTGTATTAAATGAATGAGTGGCAAGTGATGCATCAAAAATAGGAGGTTTTCTGCCTTGTGTCCTTTCAGCTGATTTCATATTTCATCATAAAGTAGTTAAGAAACGAAAAAAAAAATGGATTGGCGGACATCACGACGGCAGCAAAACTCGAGTGTGTCGTTACTGCCACGATCAGTGGGGACAAACAGTCATTGCTGTGCGTGCGTAATTTTATTCATGAGAATGATCAGAATCACAACAGTCTTGCTTCAAATTTGAACAATAAATCAAAGTGGAGAGTTATAATTCACCGATGTAATGTGTTAAATAGTACCCATCCACATCCCACAGTAAATTATGCAATTGACCCTCGTTGGGGAAATGTATACAATACATAAAATGAATAAGAACACCAGCATACAGTATGGCAGTTATTTGGTAACATTTGTTTATCATAAATTAAGATGGTCTAATGAGTGAAGAAAAGCTTTTTATTTGACCAGCCACAATTGTCTTACAGGGGATGAGGTTCACAAGTAACAGATCACAACTATGTTATTTCATACCTGTACTAAGGTTTATTTTGTGAGTGTCAGGTTGACGTCCATGTGATTCTCCCACATTTAAGAAAGTTTTTGGCACTTGCTACATTTGTACTTAAATGTGTTTCAGAATGTGTAAGTTATCTTCTATGATAATGATTTTTTATTCCAATATACAGCAATATGTATGAGCCTTTGGGCAAGTCTGTATTCTAGTGACTGGTTCCTAAAATATTAGTGTACTGTACTGTAGTATTATAATGCCAAGTTATGTCGCAGGGTAAGACGTGGAAAGACTAAAATATCTCAACAGCATTATGAAAATATTTTACTTTTAATGTCAAGCTTCAGTATGTGGACTGACATGCTGAAGAATTGGTTGTTATTTGTGCACTGTTTTGATAATAAACTTTATTATTTCAAGTGTTATTCTTAAAACATTTACTTGATAAATACTTACAAGAAATAAGAAAAATCATTAAAGTTCTGAAGTCAACCACATTTTTCATTAATTAAATAGGCCTAATTTTAGGCCATGATATATAAAAGTAACATAAATCGTCTCTTCCATCGCGACTTACCCTGTGTCACCTGCCGTTAGTATTTTTGGCTTATTAACTTGCTTTACAGCTTTGGCTTTGCTTTTAATGACAACTCCCCTCGTGTTTCATGTGTTGTATATATTCTGAATTTTGGAGTGTGCCATTTTGGTAAAGAAGAATGTGGGCATTAGTGAGGTCAGGGAAGGTTCGGACAAATAGAGTGAATACTGTACATGCTCCAACACTTTTGGGTAATATTCTGTTGAAAGTATTTAATGAGTACAGCAGTTGATGCGACAGTTACCAAGAATGTACGATGTATTATTATTGGAGTTGGCTTCGTTCACAGATGGCCGGAGAACATCCTCGTTGATAGGTCATCTGGTGAGAAGCTTATAGTGGAGGGCTTATCTCCTCGGTAGTACACCCTGTCCACTCTCTCACACGACTTCTTACCATTTCCACAATTTATTTATTTATTTCAGATAAAAAGAAAAATTCATCATGCAGAACATTTCAGAGTTCAGTAATGACAAACCTATTTTGTCTTTTTATAAATTATTTTTACATTACAAGTTTTATATGATTAACATTTGTAGACTTGAGCAAACTGAAACGAGAATGGCGAGATGATGTGTAACATGACATTGAGGAGACCCTGTTGAGAGCTAAGAGGGCAGCTGGGTATTAGTGAAGTATTGTACACAGGTAGGCTGAGGCAGTTTAGGCATGTGAAGAGAATTGAGGAATCTAGTTGCACCAAGAAATGCTCTAGCTTGAATGTGGAGGGGAAGAGAACTAGGGGAGGCCAAGAGTGACATGGGGAGAGGTTGTGTGAAATTACCTCTGAGATAAGAGCCTGATGAGAGAGACTAAGAGATCATGCAGGTGGAGAGCTTGCCATCAGGTGAGCCCACGGGAAAATGGAAAATGGCCATAAAATGATGTTGAGGATCATGTCCATCATGAAGTGATCATTTTATTAGTTTTTACATGAGTTGCCTTAATGCTGACCCACATCAACATCCATAATGTACAGTCTCTGTATTAGTCTGGCTATCAGTCACATAGTAAGTTACTGTAGTTTCTTTTGTAGACTTGGATTAGGTTTCATGATTCGATTCCATTTTAAGTACAGTATTGTTCTTATTTCCCTGTACATGTCTGTATAAACTCAGAATTACACTTAGAGTAATCTCCCCATTAGCCGGAATTCTCAGCCCCCGGAACTCTCCAATTGCCCAAATTTAAATTAGTCCATATCCCCCTAACAAAAAAAAATAAATAAAAATCAATTCAGGGTCTGCGAACGACCTTCCGAGGTTGGAAATCAGCCACATTTTTTGAGAAATTCTGGAAAATCTCTCCTTTATTTTACCCAGGTCTGGGAACAAATTTCGACAATGAAATAATGTTCAATTTCCGGAAAAATTAAAAAAAAATCTCGCCAAACCCTTCTGCTCTAGGCCGGGGGAGGAAAGTTTGCATCACAGTCAGACACGTCCTCACGTGCCACCTGCCCGGGCGGGAAGACCACTTGGGTAATTAGGGCCTAGGCTCTCATGCTGCGATTGGCTAGTGCTGTCATTTGACTATGGGATGACTGTGAAAGCTGATGTATTTTCCAGCTTATCCCCTTTAAGCCTAGCATCATGGCACACACAGTTCATAGTTCTCTGCCATTGTGCAAGTCAGGAATACAGTGTTAAGAAGTAAAATGTGATTACATTTATGTATACTGTACTGTACATTAAGTAAGTACCACACGTACAGGAAAAGGGAAACACTGGAGCACTTTAGCTTTCGTCTTTATTCAAGGCATTATTCTTCAGGTCGTGAGACCCACTAATCCCCGACCATCGCAAGTGTTTTAAGGCGTAAAAAGTTGTTACGGTTACGTACGGGTATTACATTCGGCAGAATGGACGGTGTATGCCTACCGTGGGCTCGAGACGACAGCATCCGAGTACAGTGCAGTACGGTACGGTAAAGCCTCTAATAACGACGGTAATGTGTCCTCCAATATTGTAGTATAAGGTTAATCTTCATATTGCGAATCATTAATTACCATTAAAATAAAGCAATAATAATGAGATGCTTTCCCAAGTGTGACCTTTTCAAATCTTTTGTGTGGCTTTTTACCCTCTTTTCCCCCAAAACAATAAATTTAATGAAAAATGCAAACTATATTCTTTAAATAATGTTTGTGGATGCACCTTATACAGGGCGTCCTCGCTTAACACTGGGGTTACGTTCCTGAAAATGCGATGTTATGCGAAACAACGTTAAGCGGATCAATTTTCCCCATAAGAAATAGATAAAATACGGGAGTTACGTTCCTGAGCCTCCCTTTGCCCCATGAAAAACATTACATATACAGTGGACCCTCGATTAACGAACACAATTGGTTCCAAACAGTTGGCTGTTAACCGAAAATTTCATTAACCGAATCTTTTATTTCAATGAGATATTGAGTAATTGGTTCCAACTCACAGAAAAAGTATACATACAAAGTACTGTATACCAGTAGTAGAATTAACAAAACATTAAATATAAACTAAATACAGTGTTCCTGAAAACCCTTTTTAAATGAAGAATTAGTCAATCAAAGCAGATTTCTATTAATAAATATACGAAGGAGTTATGTTGCTATGAATAAATAAAGTTCTCCGGCACATAATAAAATTACACTTTCTTTAGAGAAACAGTAGCTGTTTACTGTAATAATAATCATAGTTGTATGGTACTGTACATGCAATACTAATGAGTTTAATCCATGTACTACTTACAATAAACTGTGGTGGCTGGTGCCCCTCCACCGCCACAAAAGCTACTGCCACTAACAATTACGGTAAATGTAACTTACACTAATTGCTTTAATAAGTATTGTTTTATGTATTTTATACATAATTCATAACACAATAAATAAAAGTTCCAGCTGATGTATAGGCTCCCTTGACCTCCACAGATGTTGGCTGTAATGTACGGTCTACATAAACTGTCCCCACCTTCTCTGTGCCCATCAAAACATGATAGAAAGAGTATGTTTGTTGACCTTGAGATCCCAGCCAATACCGAGATAAATTAAGGTTTTGACTACTCACATATCCTGTACTCTTACATGTTGAACAGTTATTTTGTCATCCTCATCAATGTAGTCTGGCCATTATCCACACTTGTGTGGGTTAGCTCTAATTACCTGATGGCAGCTCTTCCTGCTGCATGGTCCCTTGCAGTCTTTCTTGTCAAGGTCTTAACTCTAATGTCATTCTGTACAACCTCTCCCCATGTCATTCTTGGTCAGCCTCAGGCTCTCCTCCCCCTGTACATAGAGAGACTCATACACTCAATTGGTGTCATCCATTCTCCCCACATGCCCAAACCATCCCAGTCTGCCTCTATGCAGAACTTCATTATACTCTCAATACCCAGCTGCCCTCTTAGCTCTGAACAGGGCATCCTATTTTTCAGTGTCACAATACACATCCACCTCACCATTCTCATTTCAACTTGCTAAAGCCTGCTTCTGTCACCCTCTTTAATTGCCCATGAATCACTGCCATACAACATCACACTTCTCACACCAGCTGCATACATTCTTCCTTTCACCCAGAGGGCAGGGCCTTATTTGCTGTCAATAAAGGCAGGCAGCAACTCCCTAAACTTCATCCAGCCAATTCTGGCTCTCCCAACTGAACAGGCTTCATCTTTCTCTCTTTCTCTCTCTCTTTCTTTTTCTCTCTCTCTCTCTCGTGTGTGTGTGTGTGTGTGTGTGTGTGTTATTTCCTATAGGAAAATTACCATCTTAATGTAGGATGCTCCCAGAAGTCTGTGTCAGTACCTCAGCTGAGCACCTTTTGACGTTACAAAAAACGAAACAAAAACAAAATAAACAACCGTAACTTTGAGCTTTTGTCTATAAATTGGTAGATAAAAAACAAAATTGAAATCCATAAATTGGGAACTTCTTAATCGATAAATGAAGTTCTACCTGCATAATAAACCAAAGGTATAATTAATAGTGGCCAAAACACATTTCTTTCCTCCCTGTGCTATAATGGTTTTGAACTTGTTAAATGTTGTCATGTCACCATTGGAGGCTTTTTGTCTGTACAATATCAGGATTATAAATAACATTTTATGGCCATTTTCCGTGTTTGCGTGGGTTAGCTGATGGCAGGTGTTGGGTAAAACCCGATCAGGGGGCCAGGTCTGGTGACCCAGCTGCCAACAAGTGTGTTGAGGCAAAGTATTACAGCTGGAGGCCCTTCACAACTCCCTGAGGTAATCATAGGCCATCTGTCTACTTTTTGCCTGTGTCTGATAACAGTGATCCAGTTTATCATTGGGCTGCTTCCCAGTAAGTGAATATTTATTTTGTGAATCTTGTTGCATCATAACTTGGATGTTGGATGATTTAGGTGACATGACTCTCTATGAAGTGAAACAATGTTTTGATGGCCTCCAAAATATTAGGTAATGCTGTAGTTTCAAAAGAACACTTTCACTTGTAGTTTTGTTCATCTGTTAGAAACTTTTGAAGATCCTAGCCATGCACTGCTACACTCAGTAACTAACTAATACAGCTCATACTACAGTTGAATGATTAGAATACAGTACAAATAGTATAATGGTTAATGATATGTGAACTAATCACTACCACCAAAGTAATATAACGACTAAAATATACAGTATCTAATATATCTAACTACCTGTAGTACAATATATGATGTATATTTCAGCTCAATGAAATGGATTTCTTCATGAACATTTATTTCACCACTATGATCAGTACCGGTACAGTATTAGAATCGTAAGCTATTTGTAGTGTGTAATGAACAACACATTTAATTTCTGTTGCTCCCAGCCATAAGAGTGGATGGGACCTGTAGTGTTCCTCTCTTCTGTTCATTGATACAGTACTGTATATTTATGTTAAAAACACAATTTCTGATCTTTGTCTAAACAACAGACTGATGGGTTGATGAGACATTTGGTGCTTAGTTGATTTTCAAACTGGTGTTCAGTTATCATACTGTATAGTCAGGACTGTACTGTATACAGTATCTGCCACAGTTATTTACTAAGAAAATTTGGTAGTGACAGGTGGGGTTATAGTCAGTAGAAAGTGATGGAGATTGAAGGAAGAGATACAGTGCCATACAGTACATATATTACACAAAGAATTTGCATAAGTGAGAAAAAGAATTGAAACTGATTTTAACACTTGACTTCCTTATTCTTGACTTGGTAAGAATTGCCATTGAGGAAGTGTTGTGTGTGTTTTCATTTTACTGTGAAATAATGTGAAAAGTGAAAGTGGGTATCATGAGCATGATTGCCTTTTAGGAGAAGTGTGGACACTGTACGTTACATCTTTATGTGTAGGGGAATTAATTAATTCTGGAAGTGCGTTCAGCAACTGAGGCTGTACCAGTCCCGAAGCCAAGAAAGTTTACCGGTAAATCAAAATTTATTGTCCATAACAACACATAATAAAGAATAAGAAGATTACGGTTAATGGGGAGTCATTACAGATACAGTATACAGTACAGCATACATTAAACTGTTTACATCTATCCTAGACGGTGGTGATGAGAATGGGACTCATTAAGACTGGGGACCACAGGACACTACAGAAAATTGACCTAACACAGCAGAACATCATCTAATATAACTTGACTTGGTGGGGAATTAACCACATGAGCAAAAACATTATTGAACCCAGTATTTCCATTGTTCCAGACTAAAGTATCTGAGGTAAAGCAATGCATTAATGTACTGTACTATAATATGGAGTAACCTAAACCACACGCTGCACTGTACAGGACCAGGGGACATTGTTGGAGGATCAAGTGTTTACAGAGGTACTCCAGGCTCTGGTGTACTGTAGTATAAACGCAGTCAAGCCGTAAAGGAATAAATAACATGCACTTCAATAATTAGAACTGTAATACAGAATCTACTTATAGTTCTGTATAAATCTGTACCACAGAACAAAATTGAGATACTGTATGTCATGATGTAATTCCCACTCAACTGGTAGAATTAACTGATGGTGGTGGCAGGATGGTACAGTAGAGTATGAGGGTGGTGGCAGGATGGTACAGTATGAGGGTGGTGGCAGGATGGTACAGTTCAGGGTGGTGGCAGGATGGTACAGTACAGTATGAGGGTGGTGGCAGGATGGTACAGTACAGTATGAGGGTGGTGGCAGGATGGTACAGTATGAGGGTGGTGGCAGGATGGTGAGGGTGGTGGCAGGATGGTGCAGTATGAGGGTGGTGGCAGGATGGTACAGTTCAGTATGAGGATGGTGGCAGGATGGGTTCAGTGAGGGTGGTGGCAGGGTACAGTACAGTATGAGGGTGGTGGCAGGATGGTACAGTTCAGTATGAGGGTGGTGGCACAGCACAGTATGAGGGTGGTGGCAGGGTACAGCACAGTATGAGGGTGGTGGCAGGATGGTACAGTTCAGTATGAGGGTGGTGGCAGGGTAGTACAGTTCAGTATGAGGGTGGTGGCAGGATGGTACAGTTCAGTATGAGGGTGGTGGGGGTATGAGGGTGGTGGCAGGATGGTACAGTACAGTATGAGGGTGGTGGCAGGATGGTAGGGTGGTGGCAGGCATGAGGGTGGTGGCAGGATATGAGGGTGGTGGCAGGGTGGTACAGTACAGTGGCAGGATGGTACAGTACAGCATGAGGGTGGTGGCAGGATGGTACAGCAGGAGGGTGGTGGCACAGTTCAGTATGAGGGTGGTGGCAGGGTGGGCAGTATGACAGGATGGTACAGTTCAGCATGAGGGTGGTGGCAGGGTGGGCAGTACAGTATGAGGGTGGTGGCAGGATGGCACACAGAGAGGGTGGTGGCAGGATGGCACAGCACAGCATGAGGGTGGTGGGGGGTGGTACAGTACAGTATGAGGGTGGTGGCAGGTGGTACAGTACAGTATGACAGAGGTACAGTTCAGTATGAGGGTGGTGGCAGGATGGTACAGTTCAGTATGAGGGTGGTGGCAGGGTGGTACAGTACAGTATGAGGGTGGTGCAGGATGGGCACAGTATGAGGGTGGCAGGATGGTACAGCACAGTATGAGGGTGGTGGCAGGGTGGGTAGTATGAGGGGCACAGTATGAGGGTGGTAGCAGGATGGTACAGCACAGTATGAGGGTGGTGGGCAGGATGGTACAGTTCAGTATGAGGTGGTGGTGGTGGTACAGCACAGTATGAGGGTGGTGGCAGGGTGGCACAGTACAGCATGAGGGTGGTGGCAGGATGGTACAGTAGGCACAGTACAGTATGAGGGTGGTGGCAGGGTGTGCAGCACAGGGTGGTGGCAGGATGGTACAGTACAGTATGAGGGTGGTGGCAGGCAGTACATATGAGGGTGGTGGCAGGATGGTACAGTACAGTATGAGGGTGGTGGCAGGATGGTACAGTTCAGTATGAGGGTGGCAGGGTGCAGTACAGTATGAGGGTGGTGGCAGGATGGTACAGTACAGTATGAGGGGTGGTGGCAGGAGAGTACAGGAGGGTGGCAGGATGGTACAGTACAGTATGAGGGTGGTGGCAGGATGGTACAGCACAGTATGAGGGTGGTGGCAGGGGTACAGCACAGCATGAGGGTGGTGGCAGGGTAGTACAGTACAGTATGAGGGTGGTGGCAGGATGGTACAGCACAGTATGAGGGTGGTGGGCATGGTACAGCACAGTATGAGGGTGGTGGCAGGATGGTACAGTACAGTATGAGGGTGGTGGCAGTACATGATGAGGCAGGATGGCACAGCACAGTATGAGGGGTGGCACAGCACAGTATACGTACAGTATGAGGGTGGTGGCAGGATGGTACAGTACAGTATGAGGGTGGTGGCAGGATGGTACAGCACAGTATGAGGGTGGTGACAGGATGGTACAGTTCAGTATGAGGGTGGTGGCAGGATGGTACAGTACAGTATGGGGGTGGTGGCAGGATGGTACAGTTCAGTATGAGGGTGGTGGCAGGATGGTACAGTACAGTATGAGGGTGGTGGCAGGATGGTACAGTTCAGTATGAGGGTGGTGGCAGGATGGTACAGTACAGTATGAGGGTGGTGGCAGGATGCAGCACAGCACACAGTATGAGGGTGGTGGCAGGATGGTACAGCACAGCATGAGGGTGGTGGCAGGTGGCACAGTACAGCATGAGGGTGGTGGCAGGATGGTACAGCACAGTATGAGGGTGGTGGGCAGGCAGTACAGGTGGCAGGATGGTACAGTACAGTATGAGGGTGGTGGCAGGGGTAGTACAGTACAGTAAGAGGGTGGTTGGTGGCAACAGTACAGTGAGGTGGCAGGGTGGTACACAGTATGAGGGTGGTGGCAGGATGGTACAGCAGTATGAGGGGTGGTGGCAGGTGGCACAGCACAGTATGAGGGTGGTGGCAGGGTGGTACAGTACAGCATGAGGGTGGTGGCAGGATGGCACAGTACAGTATGAGGGTGGTGGCAGGTGGCACAGTACAGCATGAGGGTGGTGGCAGGATGGTACAGCACAGTATGAGGGTGGTGGCAGGATGGTGTACAGCATGAGGGTGGTGGCAGGATGGCAGTACAGCGTACACAGTATGGGTGGTGGCAGGATGGTACAGCATGAGGGTGGTGGCATGGTACAGTACAGTATGAGGGTGGTGGCAGGATGGAGTACAGTATGAGGGTGGTGGCAGGATGGCACAGTACAGTATGAGGGTGGTGGCAGGATGGTACAGTACAGTATGAGGGTGGTGGCAGGATGGTACAGTACAGTATGAGGGTGGTGGCAGGGTAGTACAGTACAGTATGAGGGTGGTGGCAGGATGGTACAGTACAGTATGAGGGTGGTGGAAGGATGGTACAGTACAGTATGAGGGTGGTGGCAGGATGGTACAGTACAGTATAAGGAGTGAGAGGTTGTGGTGGTCACCTGTCAGCCGCTACGTTTAGAGGATAATCCGCCCCACCAATCCACCATTGATTATTAACAATGTCCCACTGTAAGAATAATTCATACTAGACAGTCCTGGCAAACTATTGTGGAGGATTATTGGAAAACTGAATACGTAGCCCCCCCCCCCTCACACCCACACACCACGCACGCACGCACCACGCACGCACACACCACACCACACCACACACACACCACACGCACACACACACATTCTCCCTTCTCTGGCTCCATGTCTTCCTTCAATAAATCATTTATTCTTTGTTTTTTTGTAAAATATGATTTATAATCACCACATGCATAACTAATGACCCTTTACAGCCATAAGCTTAGTTCACCCTTCAGTAACACTAATATCTATGTCAGTACAGTAACATGCATGACTATTGTTGTGATCAGTCAACAGTTTTTGTTTTAAGTTTTGTCACAATTGGTAAGAATGTTAACATGATGAAATGGTCTAATATTAAAAAAATCAATTCAGTGAAGAGCAAATAATTAGTGTGACCTTTAAGCTCATTGTTCTGCAGTAAACATGGATGATGAGAAATGCTTTCATTAATTCTTTACCCGGTACAGTGCTACATTATTTCTGTACCTAATGTTATTTTCTGACGGAAATCAGCAAAAAAATAAATACAGTAAATAAATAAATTTATCGATGTAAGGTAGTTACTTGATAATCCGACCTCCTTCAGCTGAGGTGTCAATAGGGGAGGGGTGATGCACACTGGTGTCAGAGAGAGGAGGGTACACTACAGTATAGGCAAGAGATCTGCATGCATGTCGTTTGCTCTGCAGCACTGAATCATATTTTGAATTTTGCACAGATTTTTTTTATAAGTTTTTGCCATTGTATTTATCAGTTAAACATTTTCCAGACCTTTTGGTTATCTGAGATTTTCAGGTACAGTACTGTATGTGAACATTGGCTGTGGTGCTGGGGCCAGAGTTGTTACTCATATATAAAGCTTCTGTTGGCCATGATTCTAGTGCCTCGTAACACTCATGCCTCCCAGCATTCCCCAGCCACTGTGTATAAGTGTCAGTAGGATGTGTAAAGTTAGTATGTGAACAACTAGTAACTGTTAGCAGTATTGAAGCTGATAATGTGGGTTAGTAGGTGGTGGTCACATTTAGGTCTCCAGGACATCCACTAGTAGTGATACTCCACCTGGACACTCCACTTTAAGTTAGTTTATGCCCCACTGTATACTGGTTCATACTAGAGAGCCCTGCTAAATACTATTAGATTACTGTCTTTAATAAGTGTCCTTCCTTGTCTTTCTGTCTCTACCTCCCTTTCTACCCATCTTGTTTATTGTTTGTTTTATAACATTTATTATAATACAAACTATACAGTGTATCATCCTCTGTTGGAAGGTGTTGTTTACACGTCGAGTAACATTATCCGCTACATCTGCTTTTGGAATAAACGGAATTTTACGGGAGTATTTCGGAATGGCCGAGCGTACAACAGTAATCCTTTTTTAATCTAAGGTGCAGTTGACTTAAAACTAGTGATGCTGTTCTGTACAGAATCTACAGTCAATGGGTGTGTCTGAACATTGCTCTGCACACAGAATCTATAGTAATGTACAGTTGAGCCTCGAATAACGACTGTAATGTGTCCTCATATATTGCAGTGTGAGGTGAATCATCGTATCGGGAATCATTAATTACCATTAGAATAAAGCAATAATAATGAGATGTGTTCCAAAGTTTGACCTTTTCAAAACTTTTGTGTGGTTTTTAACCCTCTTCCTGAAAAACAATACAATTTATGAAAACTCCAAACTATACAGTGGTCCCTCGGTTAATGAACACAATTCAATCCAGAAGGTCGTTCGTTAACCGAAACCATTGTTTCAATGGGATTTTGGGTAATTGGTTCCAGCTCACCAAAAATCACATACAAGCTAAAAATAAATGCAGTAAAGTACACTTACTTTGAGGAGTGCATGTAGAAGGCTCCTGGTTGATGATGATGATGATGGGAATTAGAATGGGGGTGGAGGAGAAGGGAGAAGAGAAGGCATTGGGGTGGAAGAGAAGTCACCCCATGGCGCCATTTCACCCATAAAATTTTAGTTCTCTTGGTGTAATTCAAGATTATTTTCTTTAAATCAACACTGCACTGCATTGTATATTGTCAATATGTAAAATAAACTTCAGAATGACCAATAATTTTACTGTAAAAACATAAAAATAGTTTAAGTTCAAGAGAGTCTCAAGCAAGAATCTTCCTCCACTGAGCAGGGACACACACTGACGCCATTTTGGGTGTGTTGAGTGGCTGTTTGGCGTGCTAAAAACTAGTTCTCTGTACTTCAATTATGTTAAATAATTAATTGTTAAAATGACTAAAAACTTTAATATAAGACTTGGAAAATTATTGAATAGTACAACCTTCTTGATATTTACTCAAATGGTAACGAATTTAAGCCCTAAAACCGATTACTGTATTGGCGGACTAATACTACAGCTAGTGAGCAGGAGAAAACATGTTGGGAATAATTCGTAAGGAATTCGTTAACCAAAATTTTTTCATTAACCGAAGTGAAGAATCTTATGGAAGGTAATTCGTTAACCGAGGGATCACTGTATTCTTTAAATAATGTTTATGAATGCTCTTTATACAATGTAAATAAATAATAATAAGGTCACACAAGAGGAGATGGGACGCCATTGTGTGTGAGTGCATACATGTGAAAATATAGTCATTTCTCTACATAAGAATATGAAAGCACCACTTATTACTGTTCATATATGCTTTAAATAATACTTACTAATGTAAAACAAAAGTTCTACTTACCAATAATGGTAAAGTCTAAAATATAAGGACAGCCAATGATGATGTGTGAGTTTTTACTCAAATGACGAAGTCATCAGGTTCAATTCTAGCTGAAGCTGTAGCTTTCCATAAAGCTGTAGCTGAAACTGTTGCTGAACCTGAAGTTGTTCATGAAGCTGCTTATGATGCTGAATTTGATGGTGTAGCTGAAGTTGATGGTTTAGGCCTTTGAATAATAAAGCTGTCGAAAGAACCTAGCACAGCTGCATTCTTTTCTCATTATACATCTTTATGTAGAGGTCATTTGCATTTATTTAAATTTTAATACTTTGTTCTGCTAATGGATCCACTTCAGAAAATATGTTCATTGCTTGCTCCATATAATATCCACAGACCTCTCACCTTTTTCATATCGTTTTAACACATCTAGTTTCTCGGCTAAGCTTATACACTTTCTTTTAGCTTTTGAACCAGCACTACCATCACTTGCTCATGTTGAATAGGGACGCAAAAATGACGTAAGAAACCTGAGAAAGTTTTTCTCCTTTTTCTGTTCAGATGCGTGAAAACAAAAAGGTCCACCAAGCTCCGTGTACAAGGCGTATTTTTTTTTTTAATATCGGAATTTAGTTATTATTTTTAAGAATTTATTTTATTTTATTTTTTATTCTATTTTCGTCATAAATACGAAGAAAATAATGGCGTAAATTGAATTGGGTCCTAATTAACCAGGGTCTTAAATATGAAGCGTCGTTAGTAGAATCGTCGTGATCGGAGGCTTTACTGTATAGTACTTCCAGTATGTGAGTTGAGATACAGTTATATGATACAGAACTGTACATTATATAAAAGCATTGTCATTCACAGTACAGCACAGTACAGCACAGTACAGTACAGCACAGTACAGCACAGTATAGTACAGTAAAGCACAGTACAGCACAGTATAGTACAGTACAGCACAGTATAGTACAGTACAGCACAGTATAGTACAGTACAGCACAGCACAGCACTCTACTACAGTAGTACCATCACCAATATTGTGGAAAATTTATACTTAGTATCTAAAGTGTGGAAGTTCCACAACTACCCAAATCCATAATCAGAGTTCAGTACCACACTAACCCCGGGCTAGGGTGCCACTGCCGCGGGGTAAATTGAGAATATTTTACTTTTCCAATAATAATTTTTAACCTTTTAAAATGATAAAACAATAAAAAATAATTAAGAAAAACTATATACAAACTTCCTTGTGGCCACAGTGGCGAGGTAGATAAGGAGACAGCTTGTTTTGACAGCGAGCGCTCGTGGTCACTTATGCACTTAGCGGCCACTTTCTGCTTGCCTTTGTGTCCGGGATGGTCGGTAATGCATATATTTACAGATCATAATACTTATTTCCTATAAATAATTAATTTAGAATTTATTTTATTTGCATTATTTTTCATAAAAGTGCTCGGCGGCACACGCAGTATGTCGCCAGGCTGTCTTTGTGTTTGGTAGAGCAAGTAATGCCTATAAATATTTATCGGAATAATAATTCCACAAATAAATACATTTATAAAATAATCATAGCATTATTTTCCAGTACAACTATACTACTTTTAGCAATATTACTTTGATACAACATGATAAAATGGACAAATGACTCTCCATGGTGACAGGCTAATGCACACTAACCGCATTGAGCCCACCTACGCTACCCTGCGTGTGGTGTGACCACCAAATAGTCATGCTGAAAACTGATAACCCTCGTTGGGCATTTAAACAATGGTGCGAAAAGGCGCGTGTTCCAGAACGTCAACCAGGGCGTAGGGGTTAACCTAGTACTGTACTGTCGGGTCTTGCAGTAGCCAAATTCTTCAACTGTGAAGGAAGCTATTGGTATTATTATTTATGTACCGTTCTGTACAGTTCTAAAGCATTTCATAAAACATTTATCTTGCGTGCAATATGCTGTACAAGAATAACGTACCGTGGAATTATTTAAAATACTCTCCGTAATCAACACAACCATTGGTTGTTAATGAATGAAAACAGTGAATGTACACTACCAGCAACTGATAAATGGTTACCATGCCTCAGTAACCCAAGGATCTAAAAAGATGTTACCCTTGTACTGTATAGTGTACAGGTACAGTTGCAGACAAAGGCTCGCTCCCCGTGGCAAACCGAGTCGTGGGAATGAGTGTCTGAACTGATATACCCTGACTGTCATCTGGTGCTGGTGTGCTGTTTTTATCTCATTTGGGGTCGATGCTGCTTCATTTTGGGTGACAGCGAACTTTTGACCCTGACTGTACAGTACTGCTATCACACATCTTATGCATTAAGGCAACATTACTCTTGACTGGACTTCGTATTTTGAATTTAAATCCGTAATACAGGCAGTCCCTGGGTTACGTACGAGTTCTGTTCCTACAGAAGTTCTAAAGTCGAACAATATACCGTACGGACAGTCGGGTTCAAAAGTCTTGAACACTTGACAGTATTTGGCATGGAAGTACCCGAAGATCATAGGTATTAAGGAGAGTTTAATCTTATTTTGTGGTTCAGGCATAATATATATATTTCATGTAGAACCACAATGAAAAGGTGGATAAGATAAATCTTGATAAAATAGCTTAATTTAAGATAAAATAAGACGTAGAATGACAAAATACAGTAAATTAGAGTAAAAAAATAAGTTATCAGGTAAAGGTAGTAGGAAGCATAATGTGTTGTCTAATGTGCCTGGGTGGGCTAATGTCCATAAAAAAAAGAAAAAATTAAATTTTGACTCTATGGGACCTCGTTCATATCGGCGGATGTACGTAGGGAACCCGAGGACCTCCTGTGCTTACAATAGGATTGTAGTAAATTGCATGACCTGGAAATACTTTATAACTACTGTAGTTGACAGTTTACCTCGTCTTGGCAAAATAGATAGCCCTAGGAGCGCTGTTATACTGTACTGTAGTTATTTTTTTTTAATCACAGTTTATATTGGAAAATAAATTGTGTGTATGTATGTTACTTTTCCCTTTAAAAGTCCCTTGCACCATTTTAATATCTCATGTAGTAGACAACACAGCCTTTGATGCCATAGGCAGCTGATGCAGTATTTGTCATGCATCACATTTTCTGTTGATTTTTAGTATGTTGTTGCACTTAATACACTAATTGTGATATTTATATACACAATAACAATAAATACATATATTTATATGGTATTTTCAGAAATACACTTTACTTTAAAAAAATGAGTGTGGAATGCAAGGGAGCATGCACACAGTGTGAGGTGGAGGGGAAGTTGGCATGTGTAAAGCATGTGATCTCTTGTTTTCATCTTTTTTATATCTTACTTTAGCACACTTGTATACTGCACAGTATACTCTCTCATGTCTTATCATGTACAATATTTACACACCTTACCCTAGAGTATGTACAGTACAGTACACCTCCTGACTCTGGGGCAGTGAGTGGACAGACTTCTCTTCTGATTCCAAGGATGACAGAGTCTGGAAATAGTTGGGTTCATCACCATCACCCAGTCGACTTGAAAGCAGCTTCTTGATGTCACCTTGTGAGAACACTCCATACCCGAGGCAGTGTTGACCTGCATCCCACATTCTACTTGGTTTCCAAACCTAGGCATGGGTTGCCCATTTATTAATTCTGATAATGTACATTGTTTCTAAGCACCACCATTCAGCAGGAGAAACTAAGTTATTGCCATCTGTGTACACAAAACTGAAGTGATATTACTGTACTCAGCCTGGTAGCCTTTATTGTACATGTTTAAGAACAACCATAGAGGGTAAATAATTGTGTTAATCAATTAACAGTGAAAGTACAGTGCAGGTATAGGAAAGTGAATGAGAACATACCGTACTGTTATAAAATGTGCATAACCAGTTTTTGTCTTAAGATAAAATAAAACTGCTTGGTTCACCTTGCGTAATCCTAATTGAGCTAAATCAATTATGATAGACAGACTGTTGCATACATTAAGACCTGCTCTTGGAAAGTAATTATTCCACAACTTATAGTTTCATTACATGCCATCTCATAGGCCATCTCATCCCTAGTGTTTACCCTTCCCAGTGAGCCAAACTACTGTACTGCTAAACCCAATCTTGACCTAACGTTAATTGTTGCATGTTCTTGTAGGCACATTGAGATATATGAACTGTCATTGGTCCCTGGGTAAACAGAGGTGCACTGTATGGGGGATGCCAGATATTTTTCCTCGTAATCTTCTTCGGCTCGGGGACTTTTTACATATACAGGTAACTCGCGTTTTACGCTCGTTTGATTTAAGCATTTTTGGAATAACGTGATTGTTCAATTAATACCAAAAGCTAATTTACGCGCACCTATTTTTTAAATAGCGCGTTCAAAACGGTTTAAATTTGCCGCGCGTATTCGCCCGGTCGCCTGGCAGTGGGGTCGTGTGTGATGCCTGGTGAGGTGCCTGTGGGTTATTACTATAAAGTCTCAGTCATATCAACATCAAAAATTTTAATATTATTATTAATAATAATAATTATTATAATAATGTAATAATAAAGATAATTACTACTAATGATGAAGATAATGAAGTGTTCTGTACAACAACTGTGACCACGTCCAGCAAGCTTCCCGCATATCACTTTCTCAGTTCACACCAGCACTACCTGTTCTCTGTGCTCTCATTTGCCTTGTGTGTTTATCACGTACCTTTTCAGTGTTAAACGCTGTTTGCCCCATTGAGCATGTCTGGAAAATGTCAATCTGCCTCCTCTGGGGCACCTAAAGGTAAAAACGCACAAAAAACAATCGCAATGGACGTGAAATTAAATGTGATCACCTACCTTCGGAGGTTAGCCACGTGCTTGGTTTAAGTGAGAGAACTGTTTGTACCCTGTGTGGTATATGATGGTTCCCCTAACCTGTACCATTTATATGTATTCTTATGGGAAATTTATGTTTAATTTACACATTTTTTAATTAAGCGGTGGTTTTCAAGAACGTAACCCCAGCGTAAAACGAGAAGTGGGTGTACAGTTGTATAGTTCAGCTATAATTTAACCTCGTAAATGTGAAACCAAAGATATCGATGATTCGGATAACGAGGACCCACCGAAGATAGATGGAAGATAGAAATTAATTATTTAAGGGATTTATGTAGTACTGTAGAGTACGTATTAACAAGTGAGAGGGTTGCACTGTTCTAAAGCACTTTATTTAGAATATAGTAATCTACCTGTTAGCCAGAATAATTAGTGCAGAGCGGTTCCGGGTTTGAGAGATTCCGAGTTCTTTGAGACAGATTTCTCATCTCCGGAAAAAATCGCACTTCCTCTTGAATTTCTCCGGGTACAGTACTGGTGAATGTATCCGTGTCGAACTGCAGTCGGAGAGAGACAGATCTATATTTATTTATGCAAACACTACTGTACATGAATCAGTGTACAGTATTTATAAGCAAAAAAAAGGAGTTAGGATCTATCCCCATTAAAAATCTCCACACACACACACACACACAGCTAAACCAAATAATTTACAGTACTCTCCTTTAATGATGTACAGTACAGGAATATTTTATATTTAAACAAATACTATAGGTACTGTACATTTGTTAAAACTAAAGGGCCAGGAATAATAATATTGTAGTAGTGGCATCATTCCATTAGCTGCCTCTCACAGTCAGGTGTGGAGACTAGCATTGGTAACAAGTTGTTAGTTGTGTTTGATACTTTTCATTATTATCATCTTAGAATGTTCAACTATCACAAGGGTCTCATCCATTTGTGTGGCTAACAGAAGTGAGAGGTTCATGGTGAAGGAGCCTCCCCAGATGAGACCATAATACTATGTGTACAGAGTAGAAATTAATACTTGGTGCTAATATACCCTGGCAGTTGAAGCACTGTACCTAAATACAGAAAATCAACATTACTTTGAATACTGTACTGTACTGTACTGGGTCATAAGTGTACAATAACGTCCCTGTTGTTTTATTTTATTTTTTCCGGAAAAAATTTGTGTATCTGGCGATTTCTGGTTTGGCCAGACCATTGAAAGCGGTATTTACTCGTTCTCTGGAATGAGTGCCAAGGTTCTGTTAGGGAGTCGTAGTGGAAGAGTTGAAACTGAGGTTGTTTTCCCTCCAGCCCTTGTTGCTGGAGTCTTCTTGGCGAGTCATAGCTTCAGACCTGGACGTGTTCAGTTCTCAGCCTACAAGTTGGGGGATATTCCCTGTGTCAATATACAAATTGAATTTCCCATTATTTTATAGAACAATTTAGGCAGCAAGTATTGTTATGGAAGTGGATGTGTTAGTTCAGTGGGTGCAGCTATTGCCTCCTGCCCCAAGGGTACAGATAGGACCCACAATCCACCCAGCTTCACAGTTGGGGAAGTGATGGTAATCAGATGTACTCACTGCCTCAGTGTGTGTGTGTATTCAAGGCTTCGTGTTCGGTGTACTGGTACTGTACTGTACTGTTCTGTACTGTAATGACCCAAACGGGCTGCCTAGCTTGTGGGACCGACTATCAATTTTATTACAATACCCATTATTACTTTTAATATTTTTCCCACATCCTTTCAAACTTACTTCAGTCAGTCACGGTTATTGCTTCAACATGTACGGTATTTTCTTCCCGCTCTGGATAGTATTTTTACTTTTACCCTTTACCAAGAATCAATTAAAAGAATACTGTATAATACCGTATTCACCAAAACAAATGAAAATCGTCAGCCACCAGAACATACAAAGAGCAATGACGCAAAAAGGAGCCAAATGTATATATTTTATAAACGAAAATGACTTGCTAGATTTTGTATCTTCGTTTACTTTGTCTCAGTAGAAGTGTCACTACCATGTACTGTACCACAAAGTTTCTTGAAGTAATACACTGACCATTTTTCTGTAGCTTTGAATGATGTGATGAGGTAATAGGATGGCGAGTTAAGAACGACTTAATAAACACTTGGTGTCTTACAAGGTACAGTATCAACGTTTGTCCAAAATATAGATATAAAATAAAGGAATAATACTTAGGTTGTTGATATATTTGGATGAATTAATTGTGAAAACTGATGGGAACATTATGTCATGTTGTATGACGAGACCTGTACACTCTTCACTATGTGGGTGCTGGATTAGGATGTAAAGCTCAGGCTAATGTGGCAATACTGAAGAGCACTTTTATCATTGTAAATGTTTAATATAATGAATGGTATTAAACTTGTGATGATTGATGATTATTAATGAGAAGTTGATGGGGTAATCATATCTTAGGTGTTTTAAATAGAACTAACATATGGGTTGTACAGTACTGTATATAAAAGGAATATGTATACAGTACGTAGTGCGTTGCGGGTAATCGTTTTGAGTTGTACTTGTGGAGAAGCTGTTCTATAGTGTTGTGTCCCAGGTGAAGGGGAGGAGTGGTTACTGTTGTGTCCCAGGTGAAGGGGAGGAGTGGTTACTGTTGTGTCCCAGGTGAAGGGGAGGAGTGGTGTTGTGTCCCAGGTGAAGGGGAGGGTGGTTACTGTTGTGTCCCAGGTGAAGGGGAGGAGTGGTTACTGTTGTGTCCCAGGTGAAGGGGAGGAGTGGTTACTGTTGTGTCCCAGGTGAAGGGGAGGAGTGGTTACTGTTGTGCCCCAGGTGAAGGGGAGGGAGTGGTTACTGTTGTGTCCCAGGTGAAGGGAGGAGTGGTTTTGCTGTGTGTCCCAGGTGAAGGGGAGGAGTGGTTACTGTTGTGTCCCAGGTGAAGGGGAGGAGTGGTGTTGTGTCCCAGGTGAAGGGGAGGAGTGGTGTTGTGTCCCAGGTGAAGGGGAGGAGTGGTGTTGTGTCCCAGGTGAAGGGGAGGAGTGGTGTTGTGTCCCAGGTGAAGGGGAGGAGTGGTTACTGTTGTGTCCCAGGTGAAGGTAATCTGTTCTCATGTTTTTATAATTGCACCAAATGTGTTGTATTATGGTGTGTTGCATAAATACTGTAGGGTGTTAGGTGTGGGATGACGTAGTACAGTAGAGTGTATTATCTTCTGTTGAATGGGTTAAATTTATTAATGTACTGTACTTATTAAGCACAGGAGGCACAGGTACAGTATTTGTATTCATGTGTATTGCAGAATAAGGGAAGTACAGTGATGAGTATATGTGTTCTGTACTCGCTCACCCAGGTTAAGGAAATACATGGTGTGTTATGCTGTGCTGAAGCTGAAGGGAGACAGTGTGTTTATGGTGAAGGGAAGTAGCTTTATGCTCAGGTTGCATTTGGGCAGAAGTAGCAATATTGTACTCTATTGAGGAGGAGGAGGGAAGTAGCTCCATTAATGCTGCCACCGGAAAGCAGCTGTTGTATCTATGTACCTTAGGTAAAGGAAAGTCTCTGTGCACCACTGTTGAAAACATTAACAAAGTAGTGCTCTCGTATTTTGCAGGTGAAGGGAAGAATCTCTACTAATGTTACAATGTGAAGAAATAGTTCTTGATTTGTGTTGCAAAGAAAGAAAATAATACTATATACTAATATTGTAGATGGAATGATATTACTGTACAGGGTTTTGTTTCTGGTGAATGGAAGTGTATATGTCTCATTTTGTATGTGGAAAATAATTATGCAATTAATTTTCAAAAGTGATAGGAAGAAGTAGTAGTAGTAGTAGTAGTAGTAGTAGTAGTGTAACCTCACAAATTAGGGAAAGTTGCACTGTACTGTTGTGTGAAAGGAGGTACTGTAGCCCTGTATTTACTGTGTGATTAAAGAGAATCAGTAGAGCCTTGCTGTATTGTAAGCACCAGGAAGTAACTTAAAGAGGTAGGGTGATGGTGAAGGAAGAAAGTGTTACATGAGGTAGCAGGTGAAGGGTAGGACAGTAGTGTGGAGCTGTCAGGATGCAAGTGAAGGGAAGTTCTGTACTGTGTTATATATGAGGGCAAATAGGTACTGGTACATTCTTGACATTCTTGTGCTTAAAAAAAAAGAAAAATATGCTGAGGTTACAGGTGAAAAGTTGTAGGCATGCATTAGAAGTACTGTACTGGTAGAAAAATTACAGTATACAGCACCAGGGGTTCCAGTAATCATGTGCAGTACACTATTGGCATATTGTCTTGGCCGAATGAGACACAATATGGTGGATAATTAGCCAGAAACCTTCTTTATTAATTAATACAACATATCAAGATGACTCCAGTTTACAGTTCAGTACCAAGATAACGTGAGGGGTCTGTGTGCTCCCTGATGGCTATAAGAAATTAGTAAGCATGTCAGACATGATTGATTTATGAAAGTAAAAGGGTTGACTTGATATAAAGATGTAGTACAATACTGTATTATAAAAGCTTCTCTGTAGTAATCTGTATTAAGTAAGAGTAGGATGCACACTAAGTGACCATAGACACAGATAACCAACACAGTTACACAAATATTGTAGTGCTTGAAGGAGTCATGTTGGTACTGTATAATGCTGAGCCTTGACCAGTTAGTGGACCCCCTGAGAGAAACTGTAAGAGCTACTGTTGTCTTTTATTGATACTACACATGAAGTGGTGATAATTTATCACATACTGTACTGTATTATTGGTGTTGTAGCTACACTACCTCAAATTAACTGTATAATGATGTTCAAAGTGGTGGCACAAATTGTTGTGTTGCATACAGTATGATGAAATACCTGTATAGTATAATTGTGTGTTGCAGCTGAAGGAAGAGTACAGTATTTTGTGGTGGTAAAGTTAAGTTGAAGTGTTTACTGTACTCTGATGATGAAGGGAAATACCACTACAGTATTATTAATGGTGAAGGAAGAACAGTAGCTGTGTGCAATATTGGCTGGCTGCTGGTGTAAGGGCGTTTCTATTACTGATATACATTTTTGGTGTGGAAGGTGAAGGGAAGTACTGTAGCTTTATACTCGTTTGTTGCAGGTGAAGGGGAGTACTGTAGCTTTATACTCGTTTGTTGCAGGTGAAGGGGAGTACTGTAGCTTTATACTCGTTTGTTGCAGGTGAAGGGAAGTACTGTAGCTTTATACTCGTTTGTTGCAGGTGAAGGGGAGTACTGTAGCTTTATACTCGTTTGTTGCAGGTGAAGGGGAGTACTGTAGCTTTATACTCATTTGTTGCAGGTGAAGGGAAGTACTGTAGCTTTATACTCGTTTGTTGCAGGTGAAGGGGAGTACTGTAGCTTTATACTCATTTGTTGCAGGTGAAGGGAAGTACTGTAGCTTTATACTCATTTGTTGCAGGTGAAGGGAAGTACTGTAGCTTTATACTCGTTTGTTGCAGGTGAAGGGAAGTACTGTAGCTTTATACTCGTTTGTTGGAGGTGAAGGGAAGTACTGTAGCTTTATACTCGTTTGTTGGAGGCGAAGGGAAGTAGCTTTATACAATACTCGCTTGTTACAGGTAAAGGGAAGTAGCTTTATACAATTCTCGTTTGTTACAGGTGAAGGGAAGTGGCTTTATACAATACTCGTTTGTTACAGGTGAAGGGAAGTAGCTTTATACAATACTCGTTTGTTACAGGTGAAGGGAAGTGGCTTTATACAATACTCGTTTGTTACAGGTGAAGGGAAGTGGCTTTATACAATACTCGTTTGTTACAGGTGAAGGGAAGTGGCTTTATACAATACTCGTTTGTTACAGGTGAAGGGAAGTGGCTTTATACAATACTCGTTTGTTGCAGGTGAAGGGAAGTGGCTTTATACAATACTCGTTTGTTGCAGGTGAAGGGAAGTACTGTAGCTTTATACTTGCTTGTTGCAGGTGAAGGGAAGTAGCTTTATACAATACTCATTTGTTACAAGTGAAGGGAAGTACTGTAGCTTTATACTTGTTTGTTGCAGGTGAAGGGAAGTAGCTTTATACAATACTCGTTTGTTACAAGTGAAGGGAAGTAGCTTTATACAATACTTGTTTGTTGCAAGTGAAGGGAAGTAGCTTTATACAATACTTGTTTGTTGCAAGTGAAGGGAAATACTGTAGCTTTATACTTGTTTGTTGCAGGTGAAGGGAAGTAGCTTTATACAATACTCGTTTGTTAATTGTGAAGGGAAGTACTGTAGCTTTATACTTGTTTGTTGCAGCTGAAGGGAAGTAGCTTTATGCAATACTTGTTTGTTGTAGGTGAAGGAAAGTAGCTTTATACAATACTCGTTTGTTGCAGGTAAAGGGAAGTAGCTTTATACAATAATCGTGTGTTGCAGGTGAAGGGAAGTAGCTTTATACAATTCTCGTTTATTGCAGGTGAAGGGAAGTAGCTTTATACAATACTTGTGTGTTGTAGGTGAAGGGAAGTAGCTTTATATAATACTTGTTTGTTGTAGGTGAAGGGAAGTAGCTTTATACAATACTTGTTTGTTGCAGGTAAAGGGAAGTAGCTTTATATAATGCTTGTTTGTTGTAGGTGAAGGGAAGTAGCTTTATACAATACTCGTTTGTTGTAGGTGAAGGAAAGTAGTTTTATACAATACTCGTTTGTTGCAGGTGAAGGGAAGTAGCTTTATACAATACTCGTGTGTTGCAGGTGAAGGGAAGTAGCTTTATACAATACTCGTGTGTTGCAGGTGAAGGGAAGTAGCTTTATACAATACTCGTTTGTTGCAGGTGAAGGGAAGTAGCTTTATACAATACTCGTTTGTTGCAGGTGAAGGGAAGTAGCTTTATACAATACTCGTGTGTTGCAGGTGAAGGGAAGTAGCTTTATACAATACTCGTTTGTTGCAGGTGAAGGGAAGTAGCTTTATACAATACTCGTTTGTTGCAGGTGAAGGGAAGTAGCTTTATACAATACTCGTGTGTTGCAGGTGAAGGGAAGTAGCTTTATACAATACTCGTTTGTTGCAGGTGAAGGGAAGTAGCTTTATACAATACTCGTTTGTTGCAGGTGAAGGGAAGTAGCTTTATACAATACTTTTTTTATTTGCAGGTGAAGGGAAGTAGCTTTATAATGCCCATTTGTTGCAGGTGAGAAGGAAATGGCTTTATACAATACTCGTTTGTTTGCAGGTGAAGGGAAGTAGCTTCATACAATACTTTTGTTGTAGGTGAAGAGTAGCTTTATACAATACTAAGTTTGCAGGTGAAGGGAAGTAACTTTATACAATACTCGTGTGTTGCAGGTGAAGGGAAGTAGCTTTATACAATACTTGTTTGTTGCAGGTGAAGGGAAGTAGCTTTATACAATACTCATTTGTTGCAGGTGAAAGGAAGTAGCTTTATACAATACTTGTTTGTTGCAGGTGAAGGGAAGTAGCTTTATACAATACTCATTTGTTGCAGGTGAAAGGAAGTAGCTTTATACAATACTTGTGTGTTGCAGGTGAAGGGAAGTAGCTTTATACAATACTCATTTGTTGCAGGTGAAAGGAAGTAGCTTTATACAATACTTGTTTGTTGCAGGTGAAGGGAAGTAGCTTTATACAATACAATACTCATTTGTTGCAGGTAAAGGGAAGTAGCTTTATGCAATACTTGTTTGTTGTAGGTGAAGGGAAGTAGCTTTATACAATACTCATTTGTTGCAGGTGAAGGGAAGTAGCTTTATACAATACTCATTTGTTGCAGGTGAAGGGAAGTAGCTTTTTACAATACTTGTTTGTTGCAGGTGAAGGGAAGTAGCTTTATACAATACTTGTTTGTTGCAGGTGAAGGGAAGTAGCTTTATACAATACTTGTTTGTTGTAGGTGAAGGGAAGTAGCTTTATACAATAGTACTTGTTTGTTGCAGGTGAAGGAAAGTAGCTTTATACAATTCTCATTTGTTGCAGGTGAAGGGAAGTATCTTTATATAATGCTTGTTTGTTGCAGTAGCTATACAATACTTGTGTGTTGTAGGTGAAGGAATGCTTTATACAATATAGTTTGTTGCGTGCTTATACAATACTTGTTTGTTGCAGGTAAAGGGAAGTAGCTTTATATAATGCTTGTTTGTTGCAGGTGAAGGGAAGTAGCTTTATACAATACTTGTGTGTTGTAGGTGAAGGGAAGTAGCTTTATACAATACTCGTTTGTTGCAGGTAAAGGGAAGTAGCTTTATACAATACTTGTTTGTTGCAGGTAAAGGAAAGTAGCTTTATATAATACTTGTTTGTTGCAGGTGAAGGGAAGTAGCTTTATACAATACTCGTTTGTTGCAGGCGAAGGGAAGTAGTTTTATGCAATACTTGTGTGTTGTAGGTGAAGGGAAGTAGCTTTTTTACAATACTCGTTTGTTGCAGGTGAAGGGAAGTAACTTTATACAATACTTGTTTGTTGCAGGTGAAGGAAAGTAGCTTTATATAATACTCATTTGTTGCAGGTGAAGGGAAGTAGCTTTATACAATACTTGTGTGTTCCAGGTGAAGGGAAGTAGCTTTATAAAATACTTGTTTGTTGCAGGTAAAGGGAAGTAGCTTTATAAAATACTTGCTTGTTGCAGGTGAAAGGAAGTAGCTTTTTACATTACTCGTTTGTTGCAGGTGAAGGGAAGTAGTTTTATACAATACTCGTTTGTTGCAGGTGAAGGAAAGTAGCTTTATACAATACTCGTTTGTTGCAGGTGAAGGGAAGTAGCTTTTTACAATACTCGTTTGTTGCAGGTGAAGGGAAGTAGCTTTATACAATACTCGTTTGTTGCAGGTGAAGGAAAGTAGCTGTATATAATACTCGTTTGTTGCAGGTGAAGGGAAGTAGCTTTTTACAATACTCGTTTGTTGCAGGTGAAGGGAAGTAGCTTTATACAATACCTTGTGTGTTGCAGGTGAAGGGAAGTAGCTTTATACAATACTCGTGTGTCGCAGGTGAAGGGAAGTAGCTTTATACAATACTCGTTTGTTGCAGGTGAAGGGAAGTAGCTTTATACAATACTTGTTTGTTGCAGGTGAAGGAAAGTAGCTTTATATAATACTCGTTTGTTGCAGGTGAAGGGAAGTAGCTTTTTACAATACTCGTTTGTTGCAGGTGAAGGGGAGTAGCTTTATACAATACTTGTGTGTTGCAGGTGAAGGGAAGTAGCTTTATACAATTCTCGTTTGTTGCTGGTGAAGGGAAGTAGCTTTTTACAATACTCGTTTGTTGCAGGTGAAGGGAAGTAGCTTTATACAATACTCGTTTGTTGCAGATGAAGGAAAGTAGCTTTATATAATACTCGTTTGTTGCAGGTGAAGGGAAGTAGCTTTATACAATTCTCGTTTGTTGCAGGTAAAGGGAAGTAGCTTTATACAATACTCATTTGTTGCAGGTGAAGGGAAGTAGCTTTATACAATTCTAGTTTGTTGCAGGTAAAGGGAAGTAGCTTTTTACAATTCTCGTTTGTTGCAGGTAAAGGGAAGTAGCTTTATACAATACTCATTTGTTGCAGGTGAAGGGAAGTAGCTTTATACAATACTCGTTTGTTGCAGGTGAAGGGAAGTAGCTTTATACCATACTCGTTTGTTGCAGGTAAAGGGAAGTAGCTTTATACAATACTCGTTTGTTGCAGGTGAAGGGTAGAAGCTGCATATTGTTGTGCTGTTAATGGAGGTAGTAACATTATTGGTTTGTTGCAGGTTAAGGGTGGTACGGTAGTAATATTATTGGTGTGTTGCAAGTGAAGGGAGGTAGTAATATATTGGTGTGTTGCAGGTGAAGGGGTGGTGTGTGTCGGGGCAGGGTCGGTGGTAGCGTCACGTGAGGTGCCTCAGTCATGCCCGTTCTGCTCCAAGGTCATCAGTAACTTTTATAACCTGAAGAAACACATCAACACCATGCACCAGCCGCCAACATACTACCACTCCTGCGCCCACTGTAGTGCCGCCTTCAGAACGCCAGAGTACCTGCGCAAGCACCTTGTCAACGTACATAAGTACCCCGTGAAGAAGAAGAAATGAAACATAACCTTCTGTTGATCTCATATTATTCATCCTAGTTCATGTCACAAATATATCTTTTGCGAGATTTTATTCGTTAATATATGACATATATTTTATCTGAAGCTAAAATGATGATAGACTTGGATGACATTCCAATCAGTTGGGGAACATAAATTATTGAGTATTTTGTGTTGTTTAGTCATACAGACGATTTTCTCGTGAGAGTAGAACCATCCTTGACTGGATGGCATTTTAGCTTGGATGCTGTAGCTTCTGTTTTCCTACTGTTTGTTCTTATTCTTAAATCTTTGGGTTTTGCCCTTGTTCCTGTCCATTGTCTTGTTTCCCATAGTTTAGAGGCTTCAGAATCATTTCTTCCACCAGGTCAAGAAGGTTACATTTCCTTAGCTCCTCCTCACTCTTGTCTGAGGAGATAAGAATCCCACAGTTCCTACCCTCTCACTTAACACCTGGTGGTGGCCCAGTTTTGGTAGCTTGGCGTTCACCTTGGGTGGTGCGCCTCGTTTTGACAACTGATTTCCAAAGCTTTGGACTGTTACACTTGCAATCTGTGATAATTGGGAAGACATGCCTCATGGATCACTGAAATACATAGTACTGTACTGTACATCATCACACAGTGTATGTAACAGAACATACACATCAATATCAACCTTACTTATCCTTTAAACACATTTTAGGTTTTTTCAATTTAGATATACAACATATATATCCACCTGAAGTAATCAACAAAAAGGAACTACCTAGTTTTTCAATTTAAAGACAAATATTAATACATGCCATAGAATACATTTATTATGTGGTACACTTTTCTCTTCAGAAAATAAAGATAAGTATATCTTCATTCAAAAGAATGTGTCGATTCTGTAATTTTGAACATAGTGATATATTGATATTACTCGACGTCAGAGCTAACAGTGTCTGTATTCGGCATTTCCGAGGTCTGGAGAGTAAAAATGGTTTACAAAGTTTCTAGATAAATATATTGTACACAGCATAATGGTATTCATCTAGTAATTATTCCCATTCTGACTGAAGTATTGATAGTTCCCTTAATTGTAAAAGTATTAATAAAGAGCACTTGATGTATGTTTAACAAACATGGCAGCATTATATATTGTACACTGGGAAACATGCTGAAGTTAAGTAAAAAGTAAACAAACTTATTGCACTGTAATACTCCAACAATCATTCTGAAAACAAATCCATGTCACAAATACTTTGATTTGTATAGTAATGCCATCTTCAAAATTTTGGAATCGTCAGTCTTTGTCAAGCAATTTTAGAGGCCAAATATGGTGATTCTGATAATATTATCTACTATAGGTTTTAGGATTTCCAAACTTGTGTATACACAGCCATTTTTAGTAAGGGTTCTGTTAGAGTGATCTGCCAAGGTCAGATGCTACATCTAAAAGCACAGTCATCCTAACAGCTTACAGGCCAAATTTATCAAGTACAGATGGGCATAGTCATTCCTGGATAGCCATGTATGTGCATTAGAATAAGATGTAATGAAACTTATATTTTATTGCTTACATTTTATAGTGCATCTTTACAAAAGACTGATCATGACCACTAATATAACTTATCGTTACAGTATAGATAAATAATATGGTTACACATCCAGAAGAGTGTTCCTGAAAGTGGGGGTTTGGGGAACTGTAGTGGTGGTGGACCTTCCCTTTTATAAGTAGAAAGTTCAGTATTGTTGATGCCTGGTGAGTAACATTATCTTAAAGTGTGTACTGTAGTCTAATATTTCTGTGACCTACCATTTGTGCCCCAATGTCATTAGAGTTTTATTTCATGTTGGCTTATCTCCAGTACTGTACAATACTGTACAGTACTGTACTGTACTGTACTGTACTGTACTGTACTACTAGCAAGAGTAAGTGTAGGACAGTATTGACCTAGTGACTGGGTGTCAAGTATGTTAAGGATACACACTGCTGTAACTGAAACACTGTTGCACTTGTACTGTATAGGTTGTGATGTAGGCTTGGTAATACTGTACTGTTGTTGTGGTCCTACTCCACCGTGTACGATCATTGCTGTTTAGGTGAGAAACACATTTTCTAGTTTATACTAAAGATATCACCCCAGTATGTACTCACACACTCAAAAATTTTAATACGGAAAAATAGCAAGTCATGAATGATGATAATGATAAATCGTTATGATTATTATTAGTTTTTATT
>NW_024724693.1:1759113-1871774 GCF_018991925.1 Homarus americanus
ATTTATATTATTTGATAAACTGTAACAACAAACGATAATCATGTCACATTGACCCTTTCACTCACACCCAGTTAATAGATCGTTCTATGGGACTTAAATCTCGATGTGATATCTGAGCAATCTTTATAACGTTCCCCCCACCATCCACACCAAAGGCTGATGTCGTTTCTCAGTTTCTTCTCTCATTTGTCGTAAGATATCAAAGTCTGCCTTCCAACATATTTGGGTTATTTTCTATTATAATACAGTACACTATCTTGTATTATGTCTCCCTTTGAGTTTTCAGCTTGACATATACAGTACATACTGCACTACAGAACAGTAATTAACCTCCCTTCCTTTTCCCTTAATTACATATTGGATTTCACACTCAAACATGATAAAATATTCCTCACAGTTAGATTTACTTGTGTCTTACCTTCTGTAGTACTGTAAAGACCCAGTGGTATAAAAGTGAAATAAATTACTGCCTTCTTTAGTAACTTCTTGCTCAGATACTTAAAATTTAATTTTTATCAAATGACAGATTTTTGCTTCTTTCCTCTTTGAACATGTTTTTTTTCTTTTCAATGTGTTCTCTGGCAGTACACATTAAATATTTTTGGATTACTGGTAGATAAAAAACTGGCCTTCTCATGACTGCTGGTAGAGTACATTTATTGTTGTGTACTACAGCTTAATATTTATCTTGATGTAGTGGGGATGGGGGATGGGGGGAGGAGTTAAGGGGTATTTCAGTTCACTGTACACCCTATGATCACATGTTCTCTGAGGGCCTCTTTGTATTACGTATAAAATAGTTTTCCCTATAAGCTGTGCAGAAGTTAGTCTCGGAGAGTTTTGTACTTCCTATCCTTGCCATACCACGTGCATTTATCAATCATATCATATTTAATAAGATTTTGGAAACCGCTCCTCTTCGTACAATACACTAACTATTACCATTCCCAATTACTTCTAGTGAGACCCCCTATATTTTAGAATTGCACATTCATTAATTACTATTATTAGTATTATATACCAGATTACTGAGTCCCATACTTTGATCATTATTATTATTATCATCATCATCTGCCATTCTATACATTACTAACAAAATAATTTATCACACTCTGCTTGCCTTCACCTCATTCTCCGTATTATCAGTAAGTCGGTGGGTGTACTATACTGCATGTGTGAATCCATCTGATATACAGTATAACAAGTGAATCAAGACTTGCACATTCTTCACTGCTCCATCACTACAGTACTGCATTGTGTTTCTACCAATCCACTTTCAAGCAGATTTCATGAGCACGTGGGTTGTGGCCTTGACATATTGCTTCATCAGTTCACTTGCTGGTTCAGTCTATAATCTTGGGTCATAGACTTCTACTTATCCTACCTTCAATGACACAACATTAGATGATAATTTTCACTTCATCATCATCATATTGTTATTTTATACTTCACTTTTAAACATAGCTTTTATGCCACTTCTCAGAGTACTATGAGTTGGTCGTTTCTCTATTGCTCCCCCTTGGCAGGTACTGTACTGGGCATGCACAGGTAGGCCCTTCAGTGTACCTTAGACTCACAAAGTGTTCACTCATAGTTCTATCATAACATTTACTGGTAGATTATGCCACAAATTCACAACTCCCACTCCAAAGTTTTTATGTGCTGATAACTCTCCAAGTTTGAGGCTATTGCACGTGATATCCATAAATTCACCCCTGATATATACCCCTGTACTGTATGCACATCTTTGTCTTCCTGTCTGACCATAAATGTGTATATTAATTACCTGATATTCTTTCTTATACATGTTCTCTCATCAAGTGTTCCTCTCTTCATCTTTTAACAGAATTGTCTTGATTCCTTCACCCAACTGTTGTATCCAGTAGTGCCACATCTTTCTTACACATTTTAAGCATTTTTTTATTGCTTTTGTTGTTAAAAGGAAACATTCCTGGTAATAAAGACAGCTTTATTTCAATCATTTCACCATGGCAGACAACTGTTTAAAAAAAATTAGCATCGTTCCCTCATTCTGTAAATCCACACTAACCAGCATTCATTTCGTATCTCTCCGTTTTGTGTTGGTCTCCTTCTTTGTGAATCTGTCACTGCACCTATAACAGTACAATGATTCACTATATCGTACTGTATTTCTCATTTACTGTACTTGGAATTCCTTTGACTTTGTGTAGATATACAGGATCTTTGTATAGGAACACTGCTATTCATTCCTATGCAAAGACAAAGATAATATCAACATAGAGTACTGTATAGGAATTCATATAACTATACAGTACATATACTGTATAATGTACTGTACTGAACTGTACTGTATTTCCCACTTTACTTTTAATCCTGCTCATCTGTCAAACACACACAGTGTATCCAACATTTTCTCTGAGGCAACTGTTTTAAATAGTAAATGTGAGCAAACTTTCAGCAGAAATTGGTAAGCTAAACTAGTTTGTTGGTCAAGTGAGGAGTGAATGAGCTAAGGATTAATTTAGCCAACAGAGAGGCACAAGCATTATGTGGGTATAATGCACCATGGCTGCATGTATACCCACACATCTCCCAGTAGCATAATTATCTCCCCAAAGTTCCTGAATGTAAATGGTAGCTGCCTTTTAAATGTATTCCGAAACACTAATGGTTCACCCCATTGCCAATTTTACAATCTTTGCATGCCTTTAACAACCTAACATGACCTTTATATATATATATATATATACTGTATATATATATATATATATATATATATATATATATATATATATATATATATATATATATATATATATATATATATATATATATATATATATATATATATATATATATACACACACACACTGTATACTGTACATATATATTGTCAGTATGTGTCTTGACCACCCCCTTGAAGACTTGTGACAAGAAACAACATTCACTATATAGTTACACATGTACATCTCTTACAAACCTGAAGAACAACAACTTGACACACTTCTGGCTGCATATTTTTGTTGGCATGCATTTAATAACATTATAAATATAGTAAAATTAGCCCCAACAAGTCATTCATATTATTTGTGAACACAGGAGTTATGCATCGGTCTGATCTGTGTGGCTCTAGTTATGTATTGAATCGTTCATGCTGGTAACAGTATTCAGTGGAAACTGGCTGTACTCTGAGTATTATTTTAATCGTGATCATCTAATTGGCCATTTCATTGAGGCATTTATTTTTCCCGTGATGGCTTAGTTAGATACACGACGAGGGATAACAAAAGGCCTCAAGCACCGAGTAAGAGCAAAAATACCACTCGCTGGTCAATTTTGTAAGGCCCGTAGAAAGCAATGTGGATTAACTATTTAACCGTAAAGTTTTGTCATGGATGATATGTGAAATAGGACATTTTCTAAAACAAAAACCAAAAAAAAAAAAAAAACAGTATTTATCATTTTACTTGAGTCAGTAATTGAGCATTTTAGTGGTGGCTGGCAGCTTCTGCCTGAGCTATGCAGCATTTTAATCTTTAAGAATCAACACATATAGAACATTACGTACCTTTATTTTCTCATGGTACAGGCCATTGTGTGCTTGTCCCCCCACACGCTAATAACAAAGAACCGGAGAGTTTATTGTACTGTATAGTACGTATGATGACTGTGTCTGCAATAAAGACTAAAATTTATATTGTATTTGCTGCACAACATGTTTAAGAGGACAGGCAGTAAGGAGTCAAATGGGTCACTTTACACACACACACACACACTTACACTTACACTTACACTAATTGCTTCCAAGTGTAAATATACCCTGTACTGGGTAAAGAACTAATAGTCTGTCTCTGAATGATATCACACACTTACATATTCTTGCCACATATACAGTAGTCGTCCACGCCAGACACCCTCACCCATCAGTCTAGTGTAATCGACCCATTCATATTGTACTAAAAAAACATTGCTATAGTATTCATCTTATTTTTTATCTCTTTTATCTTATACATTATTCAGTGAACTTAGATACTGAAGTGTATATATTTCTTGGTTATGTCCTTTGTTGTTAGACAAACTCCAGTAAATAGTGAGGGATAATATATTAACCAATCCCCACCTCCCCATCAGCCTAAAGTGGGGAGATCTGATGCAGCAGTTATCATCTGGAAACAATGCTGCATTGCAGTTATGTCAGCACACTGTGCTTCAGGGTCTAGTTCAGGACCATTGTGTCATTTTTAATTAGATCTTTAGTCATACTCCGTGGAATGTGAACGTCCACAGACTGGCTTTCCCTGGACTGGTTATTTACTACAGTACTAAGAATGAAGTCTTCCCCAAAGAACATAGCTTCAGTGATTTTGGCAGGAGTAACACAGTTCCTGGTGTTATTAGCTGTATAAGACTGAGATAATCAGAATTTTTTTTCTTCTTCAATATTTACCAATCTTTCCAAGTCTGGTCCAGCCTTATGGCCCTGTACCTAGTGACGTAAAATATCACTAGCACAATACTGTACTGCAGTTCAAATTAACTTCTGTTTTTTTGCATTGTAAGAAGCAGGCATGACCCAGGTGCTGGTCAGTCCTGAAATGAGATGACTTACAGCCTCAGGAAAATCATAACGCTCTTGCTGGTATGATTGGCTCAGTGGATGACTGTACCTGGCTGGGTACAATATCTGCATGTTGAACCTTCGTGGGGTATTTGACAAGCTTCCATTTGATTTTCATTATTACCTGGTCAGCCATTTATAAATGTTTTAGGAGGACTGCAGCTAGCTTGGATAAGTTAGGATTGGTCAACGATGTGTCCTTTTAACCCCTTTTGTACAGGGTCCTGTTTGAGCTGAATATAATCGTCTGGCATTAGCCAAATAAAATTTTAAAAGGAGTGCCCCTATAGTAAAGGGGTTACTCGGGGGTTTGAATTGTACTCCTTGTCTGCCTGTGAATCTGAGGTAACCTCCTCTATGAATTGCATCATTAAGTCTTTGGGAGTAATTCTGTTGGTAGCTCCGACCCCGTTGACTCTGAGGGGACATGGCTCTGCTTGTGTTGATAAAGGCCACTCATTGGTTTAACCTTACAGCTCAACATTGATTATGTTATACTGTACTGTAATATACTCTGAATATTTTACTTAATATAGGTAAATTACAATGAGAACATACATACTGTATTCCTCTGTTTAATGAATCTTAGGTGTTTCATTACAGGTGCATTGTGTAGCACTAAGTGGAAGTTAGACGACAAACAGTATTTGTTCACACTGAATGCTTCCTGCCTCTCAATTCATGCCGGGTTCAGTTTGGTAAAGGGAGAGTGGGAACATACAGGAGTAGGTGAACAGACAATGTGTTCTGGGGTTCATAAAAATAATTGAGGATCCCTTGGTCAAGTTTTAGGTAAATACTATTACAAATATTCTAGATAATGGCTGTTAATGAAGATTGAATTGCAAAGGAAATATAGCTCCTATTATGCTTCATCAATCAGACCTATTGTTTATTTCACCTTGATTGTGCTCCAGCTCTGTACATCTGCTCTACCCTGATCAGTAATTTATCCCATTTGATGACTGGATGAATCCTGTGTTTAGACGACTGGCTTCATAGAGCCATTCCAACATCAGGGCAAGTGGCAACTAAACAGACCCAGCATTCACACCCTGTCCCAGAGGTTGTTTAACGACAACCCTCAAGTGGATGGTCACCTGAATTTAATTAATGAAGGATTGAGTACTTGTCCCTTGTATATGTATGGAGAATATAGAAGATATACTGTATTATTACCAGAGGAATTTGGGGAGATGCTGGAGGATAGAGAGACAGACTTTGTGTGTCCCATGATGAAGGAAAGGCTAAAGGGAATGAGAAAGGTTTTATGTAGGAATTAAGTTATGATGAAGGAAGGTCTGAGTGTTACTACTTTTTCCCCCTAAAGCATAAAAGACTAATATTGAGTCATATCCAAATTAGCAGCATTGAGTAACTATAAAAAATTATAATAATAATAATAGCAGTTCAAATGGTTCATATCAGTAAGGGGTTGAGTGATTTGTATGGCATTTAAAAGTTATTTATTTTGTTAGTTAATATTGAAAGTAGCTCGGAGGATCTTCACATGGTTTTAGGGAAAATTATAAAGTTCCGGTAGATTTTAGGTAAACAGAAAATGTAACGTCTCTCTGAGTTATATATTTTAATAGTTAGGTTGAAAATGTGCTAAGAAAAGGATTACTGTATGGGTCTCCTTCATGAGTTTACTGAGAGCACAAGTTTTAGAGTTGCATTATGTTTTAGGCTGCATAGTAGAATACAGCATTTGCCTAGAGTCTTTACAGTTACGGGTTCATGGCGGGCCAGCATGCTCGACTCTTAGAGTTGTTGTGTGTGCTGGGGTTAGTTCAGGAGCGTCGAGGCTACCATTATCCATGAACAACTACGCTGGACTGGCCATGTTACCCGCATGGACGACAGTAGACTGCCAAAACAGCTACTTTACAGTCACCTAACGAATGGTAAAGTTAACGCTGGCGGGTAATGGAAAAGGTACAAGGATAGTCTTAAGACAAACCTGAAAAGTGCCAAATCGACCCCTCACCTGGGAGACGATTACTCCACACCGTAACGCTTGGAGGAGCACCACACGAGAAGGTATCAATATTTTCAAATTAACCCGACTGCATATCGAGGCAGACAAGCGCCAGAGACGCTGTTGCCGCCCCTGTTGCAACATCTACTATTAAGCCTCCTTTTTCTAGAGGACATCTGGTGCACCTGACCTCCCTGTTTTGAGCTGATGATGGAGATGGGTAATGAATGGTGAACCCTCTGGTTTAATATACCTACTATTGACCGGGGGCTCTCTAAGGACTGGAACTCATTATGATGTAAATTGTGTATTGTGAAAAGCTGCTTGGCTCTGGACTTGGTGTTGTGTTACTGTATAAAGTTACTGGGTGAGTGAGGCTCAGTTTGCATGATGCTTGGTTGGTTATGTTAGGTTAAGTTTTTGGTAAGAAATGCTTGTCATTGCTGTGGCAGAATTTAGGTTAAGAAAATAGGTATGTTTGTGCGATAACCATGCTAAAAGTTAGTTTAAAAACTGCTGAGGGACACTGAGGCTGTGCAGCACAAACACCCACACTTCATCTGTTCTTAACACTGCCAGTTGTTGTCTGCTGTTCATCCTAAACAAACCACAATAGTGAGTCAACCTGAAGCAGACCCTTTTTGCTTTCAGTGTTAGGTTGAATGGACCCCCAAAAAATAAAAAAATGTTTTTGATGTGGAAAATGCAAGATTATTTGCCTGTGAGAATGTTATGATTATCTGTCATAATCTGTAGCTCTTGGCTGGCTGAAACAGTGTGAGACAAAATGCATGGTTGGCAAGCACATGAACAAATGAAACTGTTTTTTAATAACAAGTGTTTGGGGATTTCAGAATATTGTGCTGTGCTGTACTTGTAATCATAAATGTATAAGAAAAGCACAAATACGTTCAAAATTATGCAGATTGTGAAATTATGCACAACAGTGTGACCAGTTATAGACATATTGTTAAGGAATTCCTTAACCTAACTTCCATAAATGAAATTGTGATAGATGCCAAGGCTTGTGGAAACTGTACTGGCAGGTGAAAATATTTATACTGTTTATAGTAATTCTGTACTGAGTTGTAAATGTTTGTTTGCTTATGTATTTTATTTGTTATTACTTCTAAACAAGAGTGAAATTATGTATGATTTGTAGGGCAGAAAATATTGAACTATTTACACGAGTGCTGTAGTGGAGGAACGGACCGTGGCGAGGCAGCCTGTTGCCACCCTCGGCTCTTGCACTGTGTGTTACTGTCTTAAACAAAACAAATCACCTTGCCAGACTACTGTAGCTTATGCATCGGTAAAGCGCCTCTACTGTACTGGGCGCACTCATTGAGCTTCTGTCGTGTTGTCATGTGTAAAGACCGCTCCCCTCATCTGTTTTGTTCTCTATTTTTACAACTTCCAGTGTTTTGATTAGTAAAGAAGCATTCTATAGTTTGACTACAGTACTTTTGTCCTGGACCACAATTAAGAGTAAAAAATAAATAAAAAAGATGGGGATAGACTGCTGTTGGACCAAACTAGTTTTTCCTGTCTGATTGTTAAAAATCTCGAGCACTAACGGCTGTATCATGAAGGGTGCGGGAGCATAACCTAGCGTCCAGTCAGTTTCTGTTATAACCAAACCAAATTAAACTCAAAATTCTGATTACCAAAAATTGTGCCTGCAAGCATACTCCATGCACATGGAATCTTTAAATAAAACACACACACACACACACACACACACACACACACTAGAAGTACAACTTTAAATAATTCAACCTTTATTGCATGTTTTAAAGCTTGGTTTGAAAAATATTTCCTTGGCATATAATATGACAATGGTTATTTGCAGAGCCACCCAGTTGGTTGGTGAAATAATGCACACATTTTGAAGTTATGATCTCAGTCACCAAAGTGACCTTGTCTCACCCCACACAATAGCAATCAACCCTTTTGCATATATTTTCTGTGAGCAGTGAAAGAGGACCCAAGCTATTTTGATAGTCTTATTGAGGAACAGATACTCTTAAATTTAGAAGCATTCATACTCATATTTATTTTGTTATTGTCTTTGATGGGAACATTGATGATGATATACATCTTGTTGGTGCCCCAGATTTAATAAGTAAATTACATTAAATTATGTAATGCTATGCAGATGACTGCAGTGATGAACCATTGAGGAGTTCTGTGAATAGCTTCTGCCATATATATAGATATATATTTTTATTAATGACTAAGTTTATTGAAAAACAAATGGAGAAGACTGGCACAAGTGTCAGAGAGCATCAATGCATCAATGTATATAAGTATTTACTGTGGTATATGTGGACAAGAGGACAGGAGACTTAGGCTCTCTCCTTTTTTTAACATTCATTACTAAAGCAGCATTCATTCTGGCTCAGCTAATGTTTGAACATTACTGTTGGATTATCAACAACATTGAAGTTGTGATGTTACTGGAGGAGAGAGCGGACACGATCCAGATGGAAAACTTGTTATTATCCTAGGTCAATTTATTTAATAAAGACAGCTTTAAAATTAAATAGTGAGTGATTGTTGCATTTGGTCTCAAAATTTCAAGCAATATGAAACTGATTGTGGACATTTATTGTGATGGATAAGATATTGTACTAAACTTTGTGTGTTTTATACAACAAGTGCACACTACCAGCCAGCTGGTGTCAGCACTAGTGCTTTTTGGAGATACACTGACCTATGATGATAAAGTGATCTGGTATATCTCAAAATACTGTAAATTGAGCCTGTTAGTATAATGAGGCAGGTTTGCCTCCCAGTCTGGGGGTGTGGTCTTGCTATGTTTGGCCAACTACCCCAGTACCTGGCCCCTCTTAACATTAGTTGGCCACCAGTTGACAATCACTTTTAACCATAAAACTTAATTTGTAAGATCTCTTGTATCTGGTCTTGTGTTATTAAATTATGGTGTAATAGACTCCCATTACTGTACAGTACTGTAGTGGGAAGGTCGATATTAGTGTGTAAATTATGTAGAATAAGACAGTACGTCAAACGTACTTCTGAATGTGATATTATTGTGTGATTTGTTCCATTGATCTGAGATTGTGATACTTTTCTTAAGGAACCATTGGTTATTCGTGAAGACAATTTTTGTACTGTTGCAATTAAAAGGCTAAGGAAAATATTGCTTTTCTTTTTTCAGGATTTTCCAAACCAAGAAACAATAATAATAATGTATGATGAAATTATTTACAACCATATATTATGATTAAAATTTTTCTGGAAACTGAATGAAGAGCATATATGTGAGAGTAACTTGTAGAGGAACACAGACATTGGTGGAGATGATGGTGCAAAAGTACCACATGGAGAAACAGTATAGCACTGTATAGCTCAGGGTGTAGAAATTGTAGTAGAATATAGCATGATGATGATGATACATTATCACTACTTATATACTGTATATAATGCCCAAATACTGTAAGATGTAGTCAGGAGTTGTTGCTCATAGCAATACTGTACAGTATTTATACAAACATAGAGGACCAGTAGTTATGTGGCTGGAGAGTATCAAGAGTGTTCAGCAAGGTTAGCTTCCACATACTGTACTGTACTTGTCTGCACTTTGACAACAAGCTTGAAGATATAATACACACACATCCATTCAAGAATGTATGCATGTCTAAATAGTTAACACTGAACATATACAGGTTGAGGATACTTTACTTGAAAACCTTTGGTCTGTTGTATTTCGGATTTCATATATTTTTTTTTGTTTTGGGATGCTTACGCCTACTTATTTCAATAGTCTAAGCCTAGGCTAATCTATAAAGGCCCAGAACCAGACCTGATCAATGCACTGTACTGTTTCTACTTACACCACTGCTTCTTGCCTCTTGTATTTAAGATTTTTTTTACAGAAAACATGATTTTGCTGAGGTATTGTTCGTTTTTTTTTTTTAGTTTTTGTAATGTTTGGTTTGATCATCTGTTGTAGTACTGTACTGTAGATAAAAAACTGAGTAAATTACAAGAACAAAGATATTCTCTCTCTCATTCACTAACACAACTTCTCACTAACACAACTTGTCTTTATATACTTTAGGAAATTTTTACAGTAAAAAGGATTTTGCTTGGGTCATTCTTATTATTGTATTGTAGCTAAAAATTAGCAGTGATTTGTGAGAACACACAAGTTTGTGGGTTACAGGTTAACGTGTGTGAGAGCAGCAGCTGACCGGCCCAATCAGCTGCCCCGTAGACACGACCTGCAGTTTTTCTTACAATTTATCATTTCTATTGCTTACCTGCTTCCTAGCCATTCGAGTGGTTGGTTTGTTCTTCATTACTTTGTTATGACCTTCAGTGCCCATTGTTAGTACAGGAGGAAACTGGAATACCTAGACAAAACCTACAACATTTGGTAGGGTTACACTGGCTAACACCCTTCTCATGTCCAATCTGCCTCAGGGATTGAACCTGGGTCATGGTGGTGAGAGATACACTTTACTGCTGTGCCACCAACATCCCTAACTTATTGCAGCTGTTAAGTGTATCATTGCAGTGTTTGTCATTAGTGTGGGTTTAATATAGAGAGAGTTTGGTTGGGGCCCATTATATGATCGCACAACACGACAACGGTGAAAATCTACGTTTTTCTCACAACTGGATTTTGCATGTTGAACCTGTACAGTACTCATACATACAGCTTTCCACAACCTTAAATTACACACACACACATATATTTATTATCCTTTCATCCATGATACTCATAATTATATATGTACCTTCATAATTACAGTCAGGTCCATTCATAAAAACTTTTGGTGTTGGGATATTTGGGTTTTCAGAATTTTAGGTAGAGGATCCACGACTTGTTCTTGTGTGATTGTACATAGAGGATAACAGTACTGTATATCCATACACACTGTTAAAAGATAGATTATTCCTGTAGAATTATTGTTATAGTTGTGTTCCCTGAGATGACTTGTGACAAACTAGGATGCCCACACTGATATGTAACTAAGATAGGATTGTACTGCACTGTTGAGATAGACAGAGAACAAGAAGATTTATGAGAACAAACGTGTAATGGGCCAGGTATTGTATTGTACAGTATTTACTTAATTTGTGGAAAGTTTAAAAAAAATTAAGGACAGAATATTAAAGGATAGGGGGACCAAAAGCCATCATAATAACTTATTAATATATAATTGTTGTATAATTCCTGAGGTGTTAGTGAGGAAAACTCTTAACCTAACCATTTCCTCATAACTGTTCTCCCATTACATCAACTACTCTACTCTACTCTACTCTACTGTACTGTACTTGATCATTGAGGCCCGTTGCTAGACGTAAGGTTACATCCTTCTGGGTGCTTTATTTATAACTACAATGCTAACTCTCATACTATTACTTCACCTCGTTTCTTTTAATATATACATCTAAAGTCATATTTATTTTGTATGCAGGTATGACTCTCTCTCTCTCTCTCTCTCTCTCTGTATTTATTTATTTATTTAATTATTTGCAGTACTGTACTGTACTATATATAAAGTATTTGTTTAATTCACCTCAAAAAGTGGTCAATGGAAAGTAGTGAGTACCAGACCTCAGAGTAAGCCAGAGTTCCACCATACATAGAACTGGTTCTTCAATGAGCAGTCGAGTCCATCTGTATACTGTACCGGCAGGTTAATAATCATGTTTCCTCTTGTTTATTTTCTTATACATTGATGTGAGAGCTAGTTGGAGTAGCTCCAGAGATGAGTTAGGAGACAGTGAATAAGGGTCTGTTGGAAATAAGGTTTGAGAGAGGAATTTCATGTAATTTATGGATAATATGTCCACAGTGGCATGTATGAAAAAACATTAGAGTATTCTGCAAGATCTTTTGCCAAGTGGGAAATGGGTAAGGTGCTGTTCCAGCTTGCATTAGGGCTCTCTTGTTCAGTCTTGGCCATTCACATAATTACTGTAGTGGGGTATTCCTTGTCGTGTGGATAAAGTGATTCGAACGGGATGGATGTTGAACTGAGAATAATTATCATGAATTGTTTTTCTGGGAGTGAATCAGATGGTGCTTCTGTTTGTAATGTTAGGTAATCATCAACTGTCCATCCTTGCTTCACCAGTAAGGTTCTGTAGGTATGGATGTTTCTCCTTGGACTGTAACACATCACAAAGAGATTGATGTATTCCCTCCTTGTAAGAGGGAAGTACTGTTACTAACCAAATGGCCATGTGTTTCTTCCTACACATATTTGTTTGACCGTGAAATAGGATTTCAAGATCAGTCCTTCATTTTTATTACATTTGTTTCATCAAGTAATGAAATTTAGTGAGAAATATGATTTGTTTCTAAGGGTAGACTATTGTCATCATTGGTGCACAGTAAAGTAAGCTTAATCCTGTCAAGCGAGGATCTTTTCCTCATCGCAAGATAGAAAGAGGTGGAGCCAAATTTTGGCCTTTAATATTGATGTACTGTACAGACACTTTAAATTCCCCTTGTAAAACAGTCTTCATTATCCACTACTGTATCATCATAATTATTGTGTATACTTCTGTTCCTGTCATTGTTGATTAAAAGATTAAAATTCACACACACACACACACACACACACACACCTGTACAGATATGAAAATGGAGAATATTACTGTATTCCCCCCCCCCTCCCCAACTCAAAATGTGAAGACATGTGGCAACCAAATTCTATGAGTTGTATGAGTTTCTTTATAGATATACTGTACAGCACGATGTCTTGCACAAATATACTTGGAAATTATTAATATTAAAAATCAGAAAGATAAATAAAATTTTATGTTCACTGATATTAGACCTATGGGCATCCCATGTTATCTAAATAGTTTAGGTGCCTTGAAAATCATTGTGATATATCGAATTTTTGGATAGTGATTCTCATAACACAGTAAATGGGAACAATAGGGTTCAGTTCCCCTACAACAAGAAAACTCCAATATTATACAGTAACCCCAAAAAGTAAATTGGTTCACAAACGTAAGCAACACACTACAATATTACTGTACAGCATCTAACAATTTGCTCAATTACATGAAACACTACTGTGCATGACTTTATGTGAGCGCTGAGTAATGGCCTTACACTGTGCATGACCCTATGTGAGCACTGAGTAATGGCCTTACACTGTGCATGACCCTATGTGAGCACTGAGTAATGGCCTTACACTGTGCATGACCCTATGTGAGCACTGAGTAATGGCCTTACACTGTGCATGACCCTATGTGAGCACTGAGTAATGGCCTTACTCGGCACCGTACCATTTTTCGTATTGACAATTGTTGCTTTCGGATAGCAAGAAAAAGTTGTAGAAATAGACATTTTGGATAGTACATTACTTCTGTAGAGTGAACATTTGTACAGAATAGTATAGTACCTGTAATGTTTTCCCATACAGTACTTGGTGTTGACAGAGTATACAGTACTCATGAGTTGTGCATATTGAAGTTTGAAGAAGCGTAAGTTGATGTTCTGGGACGCAGTATTGATCTCTCTAACTACCTTACCTTTATTTAAAATTTTTGAGTGCGTATAATGTAATTGTTTTTCTCTATATTGCAGGTGGTCCAGAAGAGGTTGACCGTCCCTTTCTCTGTGGAGACGACTTACGACATGATATGCGGTATGACCCACATCCAGACCCACGGACAGACATGCGTCACGATCCACCTCTGGATCTCCGTGGGGACATGAGAGGAGACCAGCGATTAGACCCTCGGGCTGACATCCGGGTAGAGGTACAAGGAGGGGGGGAGAGGTTGGGGTCATCTCCACCGCTGCCTCCCAGCTCACTACCACACTCGTGTCAACTGTGTGGGAAGCTTATCTCGTGTCGCCGTAATCTGTGGAAGCACATGGAACGTGTCCACTTCAACAACCCCGCCGTCCGCTGCTCGCTTTGTGCTAAGATGTTCAAAAATAAATATGCCCTTAAGGACCACCAGCGCATCTACCATGGCGGTTTGAGCGAGCCACCACCACCTCCGCCACACTCTGCTTCCCTATTATCGCGCATCCTACAAGATCCTCGGCACCAGCCACCTCCTCAGCCCCACGACCCACGGGGACCACCCCCTTTAGAGCTGACCCAACCCACACTTCTGCCTCGCGATTCCCACCTTCGCCACCACATGGACTCATCTCACACCCAGGCTATTTCCCGTAGACACCACGAGGATGAGGAGGTTGGGGGTGGAGCTGCTTACCCAGGCATGGGTATGGGCCCCATGATACCACAGTCTCTGGCTCCAACCATAGTAGGAAGCCCGTCCTCACTCAGTGGTCCACGTCCTGAGTGGCCAACCCAGGACAACCCCATGGCACTGGTTAATAGAGCTCTGCTCTCAGAGTTGCACCAATTGGTAACTAAGGCCGACTAAGCATTAAGCTGGTGGTCGTGCTGCTTGCTAGTCTGCCCCACACCAGTCACCCCGGTGGTACTCGGCCCCATAACTCCCTCACCCAGGAGGGTGCACCTCGCCTGGCCGTCCTGTGCCCTGCCGCTGGTGCTGGTTGGTGTGAATCCATGCCCTTACAACGACCACACCCGCACCGCCCACTCTGGGAAACCTTTTGGATATTTATTATCCTTGGTATCCAGTGACATCAGCTGTTGTAGCCAGCCAATAACATCTTTATAGTGTGCCGAAGTGGGCCTAGGCGGCCAACGTATCTCACTCTCGATAGCTTTAACCTCCTTCGGAGTCCCGCTGTTACCAAACGGGAGCCGTGTCCCTGTCTGGTGCCTGTTCGACACGGCATGTAGTCGTTACCACGATAGTCTCTCCAGTTGTGTGTTCAGCTCGCACCCGCAGCTACCCTGTATGTAGGCAGCCTAGAAATATGGACGCACACGCTTCCCTAACTCACTGACTCAACAAGAGGTCCATAGTGACAGTCCCGAGGTTATGACGACATCTGCTGGTGGAGTTGGAGGCATTGAAATCTGCTTCGGATTTTTCATTCCAGCAGTCTGTAAACCTGTGATTGTGATCGTGATATGAGTGACTAATTAAGGTGTTTGGATAAAAATTTTAATATATTGGATTTATTTATCTCAAGCAAATACCCAAAATAGCATATATTGGCTGTGATAGAAATAATATGAATACTGTATTGTATGGATGTGATGGAAAATCCTGTTAATGAACTTACTTGAAGATTCTGAATCAGTAATCAATGTGTCCTACACATGACTGCCTGAGTCGCGCCTTGAACTCGGTGGTCCACGGAGGCGGCACAAAAGGCATCTCCTGCTTGCGTCCATTTAGAACTGGCACAACGCACCCCTGCTGGCCTGGTGTCTCAGTGTGTAAAAACATGGCTAGTCACTACCTGTGTTACATATTAGAGTGATAAATGACAGCAATGTCTTCTAATATGGTTTCAAGTAAAAAAGTATATAAGTCGGCCAGCTCATTAAATGATTCATTAATACATGCTTTCAGCTTATCTCACAATGTAAATATTTTTTATCAATATTTAATCAACAGGGTAAAGTATTGCTATCACAGATTTAAAAGATAATTTTCCAAGTTCTCTGTCATTGCTCTTGCTCTCCTCAGATGGTCAGGCATTTGTTTGCTTATGTGATTCAAGTTGCATGACATAAGTACACGCATAGCACTAACATGTTAATGCACCCGTTGTTGAATATACATCTTTCCTTGTTGTTCAGTCAGTATATCTAAACATGGCACTAATTGATGTTCTAGCTGTTATTTCAAACATCCATACAGGATTTATATACTTGCGTTGATGTTTTCTGGCTGCCCACAACACAATGTATACTAACTAGGTTGGGCTCTGGTCCGTCACATGGGACAACCTTGTCTTATGCCATAGCATGGGAGAACGGGCTTTGACGCACCACTTAGTTTGGGCCTTTTGCTACTGTACAGAGATTCGTGCCTTGTGCCACCATAGAGAGCTCCACCCTCTGTCACTGTAGGTTATACCACTGTTTAGAGATCTGACCAAAGAGCCAATGTATAGTGAGCTGTGCCTTGTGCTACTGTATTGTAAAAAGGTTTTGCACCTTGTGCCACTATTTAGAGAATGTACCCTGACCAACCAGACATTCAAGCCTTGTGCCAGTTCCATTGTATATTCATAAAGTACTGTTATCATGCTCAGGCATTAAGCTCCACATCATTATGTAGTTTGCTGCTGTGTCATGGAGCTAGCCTTAAAAGCATCATGGATAGGAACAAGGTTTATAATATCAATATAGTGTAGCCTGGACTAATGTTACCTGTTGATAGCATTGATTACAAGTGTGTCATAGAGAGGATTCAGGCATAGAGCTTTTATATAGAAAAGTGGAACTACGGTCCACTATGCAGGGGAGCCGTTGTCATAGTGCCGCATCCATGGACCAGTGGGAGGCAGCCACGTTTATACTCTCTACTTTCGTGAAGGCTGTGTCTCCGTTTCTGTGATGTATTGAAGTGTGCTGTTGTAACGGTTATGCAGAGCTCTTTATATTTTTGATACTGTAGAGTATTTTGCGCAAGGTTCCTAGGTATAAATGATAATTTACGCAAATTAGAATCTAAGTGCAATCATACCAAAACATATACATTAGATTATGAGCCACAAATGGATGTTAAGTCAAACAGAATGATAATCAAGAGCTTGTTAGTAGCTCATTTGATTCTTAAATAATTTATAAGACTCATTTATACTATTTAGTGTACTGCATATACCAGTACAGTACTTGAGGATTGCACTTAGATTCTTAGTGAAGATGCAAGTTGCCACGTCCAGAGCAATATGGTGGAGGAGGATGGATATTTTGTTGCCCGAACTGGTTTAAAAGTTAGGGTTACAACCAAACACTTTTTCATATATAGAAGAGTGTTAATACCCAAAATGCAGTTATAGACTAAGGCATTGGAAAGTTTCCTTAATGGCTGTGGAATGGATAATTATTATAGTAGTGAAGATGGGGGGTTGAAATTGGTGATATCCTCTATTTTACTGTTTATGATGGTCAATTGGTGATATTCTCTATTTTAATATTTATGGTTTGTGATACAGTAATTGAGCTTTAATACTGTGTATTTTTAAATGAAAATAATTGGGATAATCATCAGATTGTGTCTTAGAATAACTTGAGTTTGTTTAAATGTATATATTAATGATAAGGATGAGCACACGTGTATGGGAAAGGAGTTTGAAGATTTCGGTAGGACCAGGTCTTTCATATAAGGTGTCTTGTGAGTTTTATAATACTTATTGGAGGATGCCTGGTGAGCCCAGAGATATCCTAATGGGACTTGCCTCCACCACCACCCTCCCGGGCACGCTGGCTAGGCTGGGGAGCCTGGCTGGTACGAAAGACCCAAGGTTGTGTGCACTCATCGCTGTAGTCCGTGCCCAGCAATTCCAGGTCTCAACCTGCACTTTCACTTGACAGGTAGGAAGACGAGGTTACATCCTTGGTTTTGCGTTGTCTTAAACTGTCTCGGCAGCTTATCAAGTCTTTCACATTCTGTATGATAGAAGTTTATAAATTGTCTCTGACGTATTTTCCATAAAACTTTTTGTTAAACACACTTAGGTAAAAAAGGGTAAAACACCTTTATGTATATGGTATACTATATAACCATGACAATTTGTGATGTACAGTAAAGGACTGAATAAAGTTCTTGAAGTGAAAAACACATAAAAAGGACTTGATAAGTTGCTTGGATGCATCAAGATTTTGTGTTTGCCTTGTGAGTCAGAGTCTTGGACCTATCCATACTAATGCTTGTTAAAACATTGCGTAGATATTCTAATCATTGAAATAAATATTAACAGACACTTATAACTAAACTATAAGGGCATCAAATGCATTTTCTAAATACTATTCATAAATTGTTTTATAGGAACAATTACACATATACAACATATGACAAGTTCTGTGTTAATTGATCAGAGTCACATTCTACACGTGAATTAGATTATGATCCATTTTGTAGAAAATTATACAAAGTGGCTGTGGCTACTGTACTCCTTAACAACTCTAACTTTGGGAAATATTATGAATCCTGACTGAGGATGTTCTAACACAAGAAGAGTGATTAGTGTTGATTCTTGCTTAAACAAAAGCAGTGGGAGTCCAATCAGAGATATAAAACAGGGAAAAGTGCAAGTCCATATGTTTTAAGATGATGTGTCTTGGATCTCCTGATACACTGTAGTACTGAACAGGATCCTAGCAGCAGGGGTGAAAGCTTTGATCCGATGTAAGCCCTGGAATGTCTACGAACATGTCTTTCTCTGGAAAACCAGGGTGAAGGGCAAGTGTTTGTGTGTGCCTCCATATCCAGCATACTGTATTGCTTTCAATTGTCAGTGCTCGCTGCCATTTTTTACCCCAAAATGACAGCAGGGAGTTTCCCACTTGTGATGCAAGCTGCATTTTTCCTTGCTGTACTTCTCTGATCCAATTACTGTATGTGACTTTGATCAATTGTTTTGTCATTTGAGTTTTCATACATTCTACACAGACACACACACACACACACACATTTAAAGTAGCACCTCTCTAACTTGAACTAATTACTATACTACAGCACACAGATTGAGGTGCCATATGGCAGAACCCAAAGTATAGTACAGTGTAGAGATAATCCCCCTCCCCACCCCCCAAAATCTAAATCATAATACAGTACTTAGGTCCTGCAAACAGAAATATTACCTTCTTGTCATTTTAAGATATTTTTGATGGTTAACAAGAAAGCAGGTAGATGAACTAACATGACATAAGTAACCCAAAACCATGCGCTTTATATAGTTATTGGACGGTACCAGTGATGGACAGGTGGTGTCAAAGACATGTGAACTCAGTGTTTACTGAGTTACACCTCACTCCAACACTGTACGCACAATTGGTCATACAGATACAGTAAATAATTTACAATAAATTGCACTCATTCACTTCCAGTATCCTATAAAATACTGGACAGTACAGAATGCACTTGTATAATCCCTGCCATCTCAGATACTTGAATTAATATGGACATCACCTAAGGAGTGAGAGTGAGCATCTGTGCAGGAACCTATTGCCTCATTTTCTTTACATCTACATTTTCTATCCCCTTTATGAAGTGAATACTAATAGCAGAATATAATTATGTACCGTACTAATATAAATAAAATGAATTTGACATACGAATATAACATCTGAAATAAGATGCCAGGAGAAATGGACATCTTCAGGTATCATTGGGCGTGTGTGTGTGTCGAGGTGGAGTATGTGTATGTGGAGGGCAGTGGATGTGTATGTATAGGTAGGTCAAATGTGTGTGTGTATGTATGTGGAGGGTGTGACGTGTGTGTGTAGGTAGGTCGATGTGGTAGGTAGGTCACGGTGGTGTGTGTGTGTGTATGTGTGTATGTATAGGTAGGTCAAATGTGTGTGGTGTGTGTGTGTGAATGTATAGGTAGGAGTGTGTGTATGTGACGGTGTGTGTGTATAGGTAGGTCAAATGTGTGTGTGTATGTATGTGGAGGGTGGTGAGGTGTGTGTATAGGTAGGTCGTATGTATGTGTGTATAGGTAGGTCTGTGTGTGTGTGTGTGTATGTGTGTGTGTGAATGTGTGTGTATAGGTAGGTCAAATGTGTGTGTGTATGTATGTGTGTGTGTGTGTATAGGTAGGTCAAATGTGTGTGTGTGTGTGTGGAGGGCGGTGACGTGTGTGTGTATAGGTAGGTCAAATGTGTGTGTGTATGTGGAGGGCGGTGACGTGTGTGTGTATAGGTAGGTCAAATGTGTGTGTGTGTGGAGGGGGAAACTGGAAGGTAGAGTATGTGGGAGGGTTGGCTGTAGTGGGTGTGTGTGGTGGAGAAAGCTTTTGGCAGATATACCACACTTGGCTAGTCTCACATGACCAACTATTACTGTTTTTTATTTCTTATCATTGACTTGTTCTTAGTGCTGTTAAAGATATGTTCTGCTATAGTATTCCCATTCTACAACTTGGGCCAAAATCTGGTTTACCTGTTGCTTCACACAGGCCAGCATCACTCATCAGCAGCATGTCCTTACCAACACATCACTCAACACCTTGCTCTCCACTGATGTGTGTGGATGTATGTATGTTTTTATAATTTTTGATTGACACCCTGTAGTAATTTAAGATACCCCAGACCAAATGATGATGGTACAGTACTTCTTAAGTCACCTAAGAATCTTTTATCAGGTTACATCTATAGTTCTTCTGGAATTATTTACACAGTCATCTCCTAGTTCATGCATTATAAAGCACTGTTTTGTTCTGTTACTGACACTTTTTTAGGGGGGGGGGGGCGGAGGTTCATATTTGTTCATCAGCTGAAAATCTTAAGTTATCAAGGATGTATTCATCATCAAATTAAATTACTGTATGAACATTCATGTGTTGTGTGTACAGTAAAATGTACTGTACTATACACAGATACAAACATACACATATATCAATATTTCTAACAATAGTAATGATTTTTGAGTTAAGAAATATATTTAGTTTTAGTAGAGAAGTAACCTGTGGTGAGCAAGTGAAGAGGTACAGTACTTCCAACACCATCCATTCTTGCCTCTCGTATCTTTACAACACTTCACCAAAATTTCAGAAACAAAATTATATAAGTACATTATATGTGTCGGCTAATATTGATGGTAAATGTGCAATCTTATAATTTTTATGTTTTTAAGAAGCATTATCAAGACTGGTTCCAATGGAGGTGAAGAACCACCAAACACTGTAAGCCTTGTTCACACAAGTGTTTGTTTTTGATGTGAGATATTTGTCTTCAGCATGGCTGCTCACATATGGTCGCCATTGGGATAAGGCTGTGAACATGCATGAGAAATAATGTTATTTGAATATTTAAGAATGAAAGCCATCCTCTTGAGGCTTACAGTACACACAAACCACAAGTAGTATTCTGAAACCAACTTGGTGGATTATTGTGTTATTATAGTCCTGTGGGGAGGCACATACTAATTACTTGGAATACTGTACTATACTCTTCCAAAGGCTAATGTGCCATGATGTTGCAGCATGTCTACAATTAAAGTACTATACAGTGTGTGTCTCAGAGCACATACGGTATGTTCTGTGGATGTGTTCGTACATACATGTTGCCGTACAGTGTTCGGTGTGTGTGCAGTCGGTAGGTCAATATATGAAAATATATTCCTTTGGAGAAGTGATTATTTTTTTACTCTTACTGAAGAGGCATGTTAATGGCACATGTACGCATGATGTTTTTAGTTTGTGCGAGTGTTTACACGTGTTCCTGTGAAAGAGTTGATTGCCGTGTGGTGAGGTAAGTTATACCCCACAAAAGTTGACATGTGACCAGTGTGTCCTCCATGTTCCTCTGGAGGCGTATATGCATCTGTAATGCCATTGATATTTAAAAGGAGGTTATGTGCTCTTAATGGAGAACATGATGTCCTGTGAAAGTGTATAGACATGTGTCTGTTTTGGTATATGCGTCCAGTGTGATTGTGGCGATCAGTCGTTTTTGGGGTGTGTGAAACATTGGTCCCGGTGATGGATGGTGAGTGTAAGCCGAGCAGGAGCCACTTTTGACCACCACAGAAGATTGCTTTGCACTGTTCTGCTGTGGATCATTCTCGCACCCCAGACCAGCCGTTACCACACCCCAGTCTAGCCACAGTGCCCCACCTGCCCGCCCACAGTCTTCATGGTCTCTTACTTTAATGTTATATATAGTACGTCTCACATTCAAGCAAAGTTGTCATTACCCACCCACAAATTACTTAATTTGTCTAATGCAGTCTGGGATGGGAATGCATAGTGTGAGCCGTACTTGTGTCCTCTGGCTGGTGCCTGCTGCCGTTCACTGCCAGCCCCACCAGGTGCCAGCAGGTGTTTTTGATAATAGAGCTGTGACTAAAGACTGTTATATTTAAATGTGATTTAATTTGCAATGTGTCAAATGCACGATGTTGTTACATGTAGTCCAGATGTTTTACTTGAGGGTGTGGAGCGGTGGTATGGAGCGCCAGTGATCTAAAACAATTATAGTCTTATAGGCTCAGACTCTACACACACCTCAATGTGCACTACTGCCAAAGATAGTGAAGCATTGTAGTGATTTGTAATACTCTATTATAAGCTTTTTTTCGTCCATGTGTGATGGGTGTGCGAGGTGCTTCTGCCGGTCTTTGAGATTGTTACGCACGTCCATAGTATGTGTTTAAATAAGTAGCATCAGGCCGTAATCTAGATGGTCAGGCCCTGAGTGGAGCCAGGACGATGTTGTTACTATTTATATTGCCTCTTGGATCACTGCAGAAGCATCTCTGTAGACTATCATAAATCAGCTCTTGTTGTGTAACTGGATGATATTTGTTTGAGTATGTCTGTTGTATGTATGTGCACTCTGTGCACTTACTGCTCTCTTGTGTATTTGTGTTCCTGTTTGTTCCATGTTTGTTTTTGTTCCTGTTTGTTCCATGTTTGTACTAACCTCCGGGATACTCGTGCTGAACGCCAGTATCATGTTGCCGCAGCTTTAAATTACTTTATTAATGTTGATATTTACATTCTTGTTTGTAGTGAGATAGTCATCAAGATGTAGATTATACACGAATTAATTGTTATTATTTAGCTTAATATATTAGCAAATTACCATGCCAAAGTAGGTAAGTAAGCTTCTCAGAGATCTGCCGGCGTCATGGAGTGGAGTGAAGATTAGAAAAGTTGCAAGTTAAGCTCAGAAGTGACCTGATGACGTCAGAAATTACCTATTAACATGAAAATAACATTGTCATAAATATAACCTTTTAAAGTAGGGAAATGATCTATATATGTGTATATATATATATATATATTTAATAAGCAGTATCAAGCATATATAGTTCAGCTATTTCTATAAATATAAACAAAATTTACTGAACCAAAAAGAAAATTATCAATGTGCCAGTGTGTAACTTTTGATTTAAATTGCTTTTAATGTGTTAGAAATATTTTAATGGATGAAATGATTTATTTTGTGCATTTATATTGTGAGCAGCTGCTCCTCAAGATAAGCAGAGTGTGTTAAGGAGTCAACCCATCCATATAAAAGAATTTTGGTCAATTGCATTACTTCAGTATCTTAGTTTTTAACAATAATAACTGTTACAAATGCATATGCTTTTCAAGAATGTCATTTCAGTGAAAGAGTTTCTTCTGCTATAATTCATAGTTTTAGAGTTGCACCTTTCAGGAGTCATTGGAATAACAGGTTACTAAATAAAGGTAAAGTGAATCCCCCTTTTCAAGTGTGTATAGATAGTAGTTGTTGGTCATGTGGTGCATAAACAGCGTCGTACCAGCCACAGAAAGGACCCAAGTTGTGTGAATGTACTACTCAAATTGTAAGCATCACTATTTCACTTCTTTAAAGGCTTTGTGTTTTTCATTTGGAATTGAAGGTCCCTGCTTGGGATGAGTTGTAAATATACCAATCCTGCTCCCTCTATACAAGAGTGCTGGTCAGAATACATATTGGTTATATTTGTAGCCCCAAAATAATTCTTAGTACAAGAGTACTCAAACAGTAGTATGGCCTTCCTCCCATGAGAGGTAGCCCCTACATCTTGTAGTACAGTGACTGCATATACCATTTATAATATTTTTTTTCACTTAGGGCCACTTTGGCAATAAAATATATACAGTATTTGTTTCACGGTAAAACCAATTATGAGATTTTTTTAAATTACTTAGATATATATATATAAATATATCATTCATCAGACAGATGCTACATGCTGATGTGTAATGGTGAACACAGAAAAGGGATGATCAATTTACAAGTATTTTGTGATTAATTAATAACCATTTACATCATATTAGTCATCAACTTCAGAAGGCTTACAGTACTTCCTTTCCATTCACTGACCACCGACTCTTAACCAAAGGGTACAGGTAATGCCCTACCTCTGTTTCCAAAGTTTGAAATATATGTTCATGTCTTAATGGTAATGTGTCCGTATAAATATTATTACAGATGATGATGAACTTCTACTGTCTCTTGATGTATGCTATTCTGTCTCTCATATCCTAAAACAGGGTGGTTCATGCATTTTTTCCCTCTATTCTGCTCTAATTTTGTACCAGATTTCTAAAGTCCCAGACCCATACACACCCATGCACCTCATTAATTATATGTTGTTTGCCTTCTCGCAGCCAAATTACAGCATCCTCTCAGTACACCAACCTCCACTGTCACCACTCTCGATAATCCATATTCTGCCCATCAGTTCTCTGTTCTAGATCTGTTTTCAGAAAAAATACAGTACTACAGCAACTTGAGTCACTTCTCATATCAGCTACATACAGTATATATTTCATACCTTTCCCCAGGGAACTACAGCTTAATCACCATTGATCAGACTTCAGTTTTGGTTTCTTATCTGTTTACTTGTGATGCAATTAATGTTAAAGTTTTTCTTAGGACCTATTTACCAACATCAAGTAACCTAAGAAAGAGAGAGAGAGAGAGATAGAGAGAGACGTTCTACCAACACCTGCTGACTGAGTCTACCTTTTGCCAGAGGGTAAGGTAGGTCACACCATCTAGACAGACAATGCCAGTATACATTTTTTGCTTTAACTATCTCTTGTCCTCCAGGTGGCTTAGGGTTGAATTGATCCCATTTAAACAAGTATAAGTAGTTGACTCTTAAGGTCCAGCGATTATTGAGGATTCAGGTTATAGGGGTTGCACCTTTTTAGCAGCCCAAGTTGTGAACCATGTTAAGTCACCATGGCAAGTTAAAAGGCCAATTTTCTTAGTTCCTGCAACTGTCCAAAACCAAAAATACAGCTGCTCTTGCTCTCATTTGAGCCATCCAGATTCCGATGTCTTTGTGTGAATTCTTAGAAGGATAAGTTGTTTAGATTACATACAGTACTGTATTGTTTTTTATCGAATGCATTCTTTTGGCTCAGAGCTTTACCCCTCAATCTTTCTTCACAGTTTAAAAGGTTAAAGTTAGTGGTTAAGGACAACACTAAACATACAGTGTACTCCTGGGTGATATGTATGGGCCTCCTGCACAACAAATTATATGGCTTCATGACAAAAAAAATAAAAAAAAATCATAAAATATGCAATAACCTTTTCAAAGTTTATTTGAAAATTATAGAGTTTTCCTCAAAGTAACTGCCACTGCTTGAACTGTTTTTAGACTCTGCCCAAACTAAAAACAACCATTAAAACAGTATTAATAAATCACAGTAAATATAATAGCTCACTTTATTTTATTTTTTTACCCCCTTACAGATTAATGTATACTGTATTAAGTTTTGGAACATGTAACTACAGTATACTGTGCCGAGGTAACTTTACCTATCCTGTTTATTACTGTGGAACTCAGTGTGAATTGCTAATGACCCCCTCAGATGATATCATCCCTCAGACCTAATGACTGTTAATTACTTTTGAACTTTCTATTTTTTCTGAACAGGATTGATGCTAGATCTGTACTCTGATTTTTTCTTAGGTTTTTATTTATTTTATGGAAAAAATTAACAATATTAGAGAAAAATGAATTAGACCTTTGCCTGTGTTTTTATATATAACTCTGGTGGTTCTCGGTGGTGCTCAGTACTGTATGTAGGGCCAATATATTTACTGGGCCTCTGAGCCATAGTCACTTACCCAATTCACTCGGCCTTTCGGCGACAACTGATTTTTATTCGAGGGAGGGCGGTCTCGCAATGTAACGAGCATCTCATTTTGGTGCAGTTAGACTGTTTCAGAAATATACACCGTCATATTGCAGAGATTATAAGTTTTGTCTTTAATATTAAAAAAATATAAATGCTTCATTCCTTTTATTTGAATGATATTCGGTGCTTCTTTCTCTAATAGGTTAAACTTGAGAAAACTTTTGAGGAACTTTGCCTAGAAATCATTAGGATTTTTCTTATGAGAACAAATTGATACTTTCAAGTACTGTAGTGTACATCCAGTTAGAGTGAAGGTGAGGAAGTTCTCAAGGATATAGTGTAGCCATTTAGTGTAATGTCTCACTAGGAGAACTAAACACTACTGTTATTGTTAGAAGATAATAAAAAACTGGAAAATTATCAGGACATTACATTTTCAGTTTAAGAAATTGTTTGCTAAATGGTTAGCATATATAAATGTGCATAATGTAGACCTGTTATAGCAGCTTTTGCAATTTATAGATCATAAGATACATTAAATGAAATTTAATCTTTCTTTTTACAAAGATTTCTTCAACAATTATGTCTACCTTAAATGTGCAGCTTCAATTAATTCTATTCAAGTTCAAGATATAGATGTGGCAGTTATAAAAGCAATTTTTTTGTAGCATTAGCTTAAGGAAGGAGAATTTCAGATCTTCATCCACCTTAAAAATGAGTCTCAATATTTTTTGGTTAGTCGTTGAACTGGGATAAATTACCCAAGAAATAATAAACATTATTTTTTCTTGTCTTATTAATTAAACCATATTCAGCTATTACCAAATACCAGTCAGTATTGTACCTGAGAGAAAATTCATTATTCTCAATATAATTCTTCTTCTAAAACTAGGACAATAAAAATTTGTTTTATTTAACAAGTGAACAAATCTCTTCAAGCCTAAAGCACTTGGGGATGCTTTTCCTCCTCTATGACCTTGCTATGAATTTGGGAAAGAGGAGCATAGTCTTACACAAGTCTCCAACTCCAGATATCTTCATGAGGAGCCAGATAATCCAGACTGTTGTTTAAAAAGTTAGTAAGGAGAGCCTCTCATAGAGGTGATACAGTACTTCCTACTGGGGTGTATGCAGGAGCTCCACTGATAAACGACCACCTCAATCCTGTCCCCAAAAGTCATGATTGTAGGACATCCGTTTCTCCACTGTTCATGGAATTAGAAATGAGAAAAGCTGATAGGATTTGCACAAAAACTTCTTCTTTATGACAAAAAAGGTTTACAATGTATGGATCGCTGAATGGGCTCCAACTTCTGACCTGCATCACTCACTGAAACTAGAGTCAACCACTGATTTAAGTGTAGTCAATTCAATCATAAGCCTTGGGACTGGAAAATGGTACTGTACTTGTAGTAGGAAATATTATTTATCAGTGTCTAACTAGATAGTGTTTCCTGCAATTATATACATAAAATGGTAAACTGTGGGCTAAAGTCACAAGGTGTTTTAGTAGTGAGGATCTCCCTCCTGTACAGGTCGGTCACCTCTTCCCCTTTAAAAACAAATAAAATTCCTACATTACTCTTTAACATAAGTACTGCCTTAAGGCTCCTTTCTCAGCTACAACTGCAACTCTATATAAATCATTTTAAATTTTGTATTCTCAAGATCTTATCCATGCTACATGTACTGTACTGAATCCCACAGTAGAACTTTATCATTTATCTACAGCATCAACAACTTACATGCAATTCTATCTTTAATTCATTCAGTTACTCTGTGTTCAAGCTCTAATCTTTCTCCTGCACAATCAACAGATACATTTAGCATGCAAAGTGTTAAGATATCTGTAACCGATTTTAAATATTAGATAATCACCTTGTTCTTTTTCTTTTTTTTTGCAATTTTTGTACTATCTGTAGAAAAAATATTGCACCTTTTTCAGAAAGATACTAATGCATTTGCAGTAGATTTCACATCTTTATTCTACTCAGAATCAAAAGTTTTTCCAAATAGATCAAACCTACAGTATGTATACCCATCAAAGCTTTTTAAGGGTCTTTACAGCAGTCATATAGTCAGTGGAATTACAGTATATTTCCTTAAATTCCTTTTGGAAGTTTTTCACAATCTTGGTATTATTAATCTTCAATTACTGTCATTTTATCTCTAATTTTCAATATACAGTACTAATTCTTTCTATGCCCTTGCGTATACTTTCCCTGTTAGGTAGTGATGGTCACTCAATCAAGATTTTTTAAATACTGTACTACCTCCCGGTACATTTCAGAAATCACACATTTGCTAACAAAAACTTTTAAACAATTTACTTTGCAATCAGCATATTACTTTGCCTTATTTCTTCTTATGCATCACTTCCTTCATCCTCCCACTAACTTTCCCCGATTCACTAATGTCCAGGTATGGTGCTTTCACTCCCTGGCCGGAACCGGACATATTCTGACGCAAAATGTCCGGAGACACGATAGGCGACGCCGCGGTGGGTGTTATGATTTTCTCAGCTTAGCTAATACTCGCTGTGTTTCTAGGGAGAGGGAAACTGTCTTCCCTCTTGGATAAAATTTTAAAGATTTGAATTAGATGTGATTCTAATATAGTGTGAGATATGTGTTGTTAATTTGACTCATTTGTTCCGACAATTTATCAGAATATGTCCTTTCCGGCCTTGGTGTGATCGTAGCCTCAGACAATACCCGTGTATATGTTATTGATGGGTCTGGAATAAAGTGGATCTATCTGTACCATTTTCACCAAAGAATGAATTTACTTCACAGCCATAAGACTTGGTGTAGACAAATAATGCTACTACTGTACTTGTAACCTTGGGTCTCCACCCACACACAAGATGAAATGAAATCACTCACATTAAAGAACTTTTGAAAATGCTTGTCAAGTACAATACTGTACAAGCATTTAGATTTGTTTTCATCATGACAAATCCAAACAATAATGATTTTAAATTCCAGTGACATTGACCTCCCCCCCCCCCCAAAAAAAAATAATAATAATTAATTCAGAAAATGTTGCATTTAACATAAACTGAGTATCTGGAAATATACCTCTTCAGAGTTCACTTTAGTTCCCTTTAGCATAGAGCATTTAAACATTTTGAAAATTTATATAATAAATTTAATGAGCAGATCTTGGCATTACAAGACAGGAAACTAAGTATGTTTTTTAGATACAGACATGACCACATACTAGATACTGTACACCACCACCTGCAGACACACATGAATACTGTACTGTACATATATGCCTCCTCCAGACACACAGTTACACATATTTCCTTGCAGATACAAATGAACACATCATAAACACTGCCTGCAGACACACATGCACGCACTACATGAACACAACAGGCACACTGATGAACACTACACACAAAGACACACACACAGCTAGGTTTAAGTTCAGTTCACATAAATGCCTTTAAAACATACGTAGGCTGTAAAATTTAGTGTTATTTGTGTCGATTATTTCTTTGTATCCAAATTGTAAAATAAAAACATATGTACTGTATATCATTCGTGCATGCATAAAGATCACTGTCAAGCATAATTGTGAGTTAAAATTTACATGTACATTGTCTTGCTTTCCTCTGCACAGAGCTTGTAATAATAATTTAAGTGTCAAGTCAAGTACTGCATGGAAAAAAATTATTTCTTTCTTGGTATTTCTCATTTGTGCATATGTCTACTGCAAGTGTCAAGGAACACACACAAGACTTGGTTCTATATGTTAATAATAATTATTAGCTTATCTGACTCTCATAAGTTAAGAAAAATAACAGTGATGTAGGTTACACAGGTTCTCATGTATGTTGCTGACTTTAAGCTGGTGTATTTTAAAATTGCACATTTATATTGGTAAAGTACAGTATATTTGTAATGTTTTTTTCGTCAGAGATGCTGTACCAGTATTTTATGCCAGTTATTGTTCTCCTCTAAAAGATTTGTGTAATATAAATTTAGCAATAATAATAATATCATTTAATATGCAAACAGTGCTTGGCTTCACTTTACAGCTTATATTTCTAAGTCAGCGTTTGGGAGTGAAACAGAATTATGGTCTTGCATATACCAACATTTAATGATTTGTAGTATAATATGAACTGGAACAAAATGTTTTATCATGTGTTTTAGGATAGCAGCTATTGAACTAAGAGGTCAAACTGTTAACATTGAGACATTTGTATTTTTACTAAAACTTATTGTCATTTCTTGATTTTTGACCCCACACTTAATGTCTTTATATCATAATGTTTTTGTTAATTATCTGGAAATGTCTTAAATAGTGAGTTAAGAGATCAGTTTTTGTAAAAAACATTACATGGCAAAATTTTAGATGATAAATCCAAATTACAAGCTGTAGTTTTTAATGATAAAATTATTCCATAATTCTCAAGAAATTTCCCATTGTATTTAATATGCATCATTTATGGAGCTACCAAATACTGTACAGTGAGATCTTTAAGATTTATGTCGAACAACACATGATACTTTTGTTATCAAAGCGATGTTAGTATCTATGCAGTGACTGGTGTTTTGCTAGGCAAGTGACATACTATTACATAATTTATCCAAACTGCAAAGTAACTAAATACATATTAAATTATAAGTCAAACAATGTAGTACTGTACTTAATACTTCATAGTAAGAATATGATTTATATTGTAATGATTTTCTCATTCATTTTTAGTATCTAAATCCTGGCCATGAATGATTGAACAAATAAAAATAAATATTTTCTCCATTCTTGATTCAAGTTTTTCTATGGAAAGAGTCTTAGGTGTTGTTGGAGTGCTGTGTAAAGTACAGTACAGTATTGTACTGGACCGTACTTTGTAATTTCTTTAGATATAGTTGAGCATGAAATGCAAACTATATTTTCAGTATTGGAATTATGTTGACCATTGTATTCTAATGCCTGTTTCTTGAAGCTGTCCATAAAATACACATGTATGAAAATGATAGATCTTCCACAAAATTCATGGGTAGCCCGGTATTGTTTACACAGTGTGTTGACCCGTTAATAATAAATTAAACAATTGATTAGTTGTCATGTGATTTTTTTTTATAGAATGAAATATGTGATGATTACTATGCACACCAGTACTGTATATTGAAAAATATATATAACACAAACAGTATATGTAATAACACAGATTCTTCCTAAACTTACACCGATATGAATATACACATTTTTCAGTGTGTCTAACGAACCACTCGTAGAATTGACAATATTACGGTGGTTCACTGACAATTTCCTTCAAACCCAGTAACCACAGTAAACGGCAGTCATGTCAAGACTGTATCAATAACACTGAACACACTCAAAGAATTCTGCATGTTATTAGTCTGCTCCCATTCAAATAAATGGTTCAATAAAAAAAAGTCATGAGTACCGTGGCAGATGGGAAACAGCTACGGCTTTAGGACTGTGCAGAGTTTTGAAGCTGTCGTGGACCAACAAGTGGGACTGCAATATGGATGTGGCCAAAGAAAACTACTAATTATAGTAGTCTGGAATAAGAAAGTTCTTCCTTATAACCAATGAGTTTTGTGTTTCCTATTTGCAGTTGTCCCTCACACACCAGGTCAATCAATATACACATATGCTTCATAAGCTTGTTTGTAGTACTTACAGTCCACACAAATATACACCCACACACACACCAACACACACATGCACAGGAAAGTTGAAAAGGGTATTATTATATTAGTACTGTGATTAAGTTAAAAAAAACAAAACATGTGGGGTGAGGATATGATATTAAAAGTTAGTTCTTGTTTAGCGCTAGTAGAAAAAACATTTTAATTCTGCTTTAATTAGAATAAACAAAAGTGATTGGCAATAATTGTCCATAGCATTAATTTACATGTTAATATTTACTGACTTGTGATATAGATGCTAAGCTTTGTTAAAATATAGGGATCAATATATAAGCCAATATTGATTTTAAACACTAATACGTTGTGTTTCAGCAGTTATAATTAAAAATCAAGTTACTGAGACAGGAAAGGTAAATAATAGTTACCTTTATATTTGTATAAACGATTTGTGTTTTTATAATAATTCTTTGTTTAAAGGGACTTGCTGAGGTGCCTAACTATGCTTGGATAGAATTATATTTGACAGATGTGAGTAAAGTCTTTCACAGTGAGTTGCCTGTACTGTATGTAATTGAGTGTATGGAAAGAACATGAGTTCAGTTTTATAACCAAACTTAGGTTCTAGGCTGGTATTGATCTTAGCTTGTTCTTGTTCCATGAATGAAATGAAAGATAAGAGTATTTAAAGAGGTGAAAACACATTTTTGTTGATGTAAACAGGAAAGCATATACAGTATGTTAAATTGATATGATTTCTTTCTAATTTGATGAAAAAATTATTGTTGTCAGTCTAGTTTAATAAACATAAAGTATTCTGCTGATTGTGAATTTTATCATTATTCTACAAGATGCACCGTGGGCCACGATAAACTGTTCTAATTATTTGCATCAATGACAACCAAAGTGAAGTTGTGCTGAGGGACAGATAAAAAGATTTTTCTCACACACACACAAACACACACACACACACACACACACTAAATAGGCGAAATTGCCAAGTTGCATATATTTAATTAAACCTTACTTATTATGGTAATTTGTACTTGTGTAGTAAAAATCACATTAATTGATGAATGAAGAAGTTGCACTTGTAATAGCCAAGCATGTATGACTAGGCCTAACTTATTGTAAATTAAATTAATCCCTCCCAAAGAAGATTAGGTTAAGTTAAGTAGCTTTGGACAGATTCGTAAATTATGTGACCAAAAAAACGAAAACAAAGCTAAAATATCGTTATCAGTGGATTTAACATTTTTTATAATTGAACTAAAAGGGTAAAAATTTTGTTTACCCTACCAATAAATTAAGATTGTATGGTTATTGAGACGACTGTACAATTAGCAAGAATCACTTAGTTTAACTCAATAAACACAAGAGCTGAATTGCACCCATAATAATCACCTGGGGAGTCCTGACCTTGCCTATTGTAATTTGATTTAGCCTCCAGTTTATAAAGTTAGCTTTATCGGTGCTTAAAAACATGATCACAAGACGCCAATCATCAGGCCCACACACATTCTGTTCAGTTATAACAGTAAAAACAGATTCCTTTTTAAACTGTTTTTTGTTGTTCAATACAGTAGCATCTAATCAGACATGTTTGGCTTATATTTTGTACACACACATCAGTAATAACAAGTGTGCTGGACATAAAGGGCACTGAACCAGAATGCTGTAATAATCTTCAGTTTCTTGTCCCTTGGCAGAATATGTATAGGCATTATATAATAATTTTCTTTTAGGTGTAAGAACTGGGCAATCAAAAACAAAATAGGAAAAAATTTGGCACAAAGATTGTTTATTTTTTTATATATTTTTTTATTCTTAAATTTGTTTAGTTTCCCTGGCTAATTTACTATTAATTATGCTTCTGCTGCCTCTGTCTTTCATATTTCCTTGTTGCTGAGCTTAACTAAAATATTGTAGTGGTTTGATGAATACTGCTTGAAAAGGTATAAGGAAACTCACAGTTAAGTGATCGCAGTGACGCCTTGAATAAAAAGACTTATTCACGGGAAACTGAAGTACATTGATTCAAATATTTTAATGCAACAAGGATCGTCAGACCTTTCAGTAGTCTTAACCAAAAAATATTTTCTTCTATTGTAATCAAGTTTTCCATAATTTGGGTATTATAATGCTGAAGACTTTAGTTGCTTACTGTGATTGGAGTGAATGCTAATGATATTGTTTCACATCAAAATTACTTTTATTGGAATTTTCACTATACAGTACAATATATTATACAATTCTAGTTATTTCATAAAATAATTAAATTTCATCCTCGGTGATTTATTTTAATCCAATATTTTGTAGTCGTGAAATTAAGAGAATCACAAAACATGTGACTTGTTACTAAAAAAACAATAATGACATAGGCCATATTTGTCAATGATAAAAGGTTAACAAGTTCAAATCTAATTGTAATGTTTATACAGCATCAACTTACCTGACGTCAATTTGTCATTCCTGAGAGCAATGTTACTAACCACAGTGTAACTATTATAATTAATAAAAAATTGAACATGAAATTTAGAAAAACTTCCTTTTACAAAATTTATGAGAAAAAAAATGTGCACAGAAGAAACATATGAATGTGGTAAAAGTTACTTTTTTGGACATAATGGAGAGAAGTACTAATGTGGTAGATGTAATGTTTTAGCTATCACTGCCCCTGGCGATCTACATGTAGTCAGAGTACAGTAGTTGGCTGACAGCGCTGGCCCTGAACACCTAGATTTAGTCAGGGTACAGGACTTTTACACCGCACTGTCCCTGATGATGTACATGTAGTCAGGGTACTCTAAGTCTTTATACGAAATAATAAAGGAGGATTATATTTCAGGAACCATGTTTTTTTCTAACCTTATACATACAGTATATCTATACATATTGACTACTGGTTCTTAACCTTTTTGGCTCTGTGTCCCCCATATAATTAACCATGAGTCCATGGCACCCCCAGGTCCCCAAAGAACACATGTTTTCAAGTTCCAATTTCACCACCTTTTAATGCCTTTCTAGATCCAAATAAACTCAATACAAATGTAATAAAATTTTACTATTTCATCTAGAAATGGTTTGCATTGCTTCTCCACAAGCATTTAAATTTTGGTGAAGTTGAAGAACGTACAATGTTTGTCATTTTCATCATTTTGCCTGTTTTGATACTTTGTCTTCACAGTAACAAGACTCACAAAGGTAAGTGGAAGAAAAGGGAACAGTCATGTCAATGCTTCCTGACTAAGCTTTGGGTAAACGGGCCAATATCACCCAAAACTTTTCCAATGGTAGGATTTTTAAATCATCTTGGGCAGATGAATTGAATTTCATCTCTAGAAAATTACCTCCCAGTTTCTGATGGTTTGACATATGGAGAACTTTTACATTTGCTGGCAGGTTATTCTTTGAATACACAACTCTCACTCCAAGAGGGGAGGTGTGGCAGCCATGTGAATACAGCATTTTAGAGGTAGTAGGTAGTAGGCAGCTACCAAACAGGGAGGTACTACCGCCTGGGAAGATATTGGAAGCAGATTGCATTGTCTAATGGTAGACCCTGCTGCCATATAGCATCAAAACAATTGTGACTAAGTCCCAGGTTGCTGATCTGACTTTCTGCCTCATTTACATGCGATTTCAGGGTCTCAATCGTTTCTCTTACTTTGACAACACAACAAATACAGTATATTGTTTCTCATTCTTGCTCTCTTTTATTTTTTCAAGTTCTATGTTTATTTCTTGTGCAATTTCTTTTTTCTTTTTATAGCTCCCCAGGCCCCAATGTGGGTCTGTGACCTATGCCCCAGTGGGCTAACCCACATTAAAAATAAAAACAAATCATTTCCTGTCCTAATGGTCATTGATCTGAACCTGGGGCTCCTCTGGTTCACCCAGCTGTAAATGGCTATCAAAATTTACACTTGTAAAGATTAAAGAAAGTTGAGTGCATCCTCGCACACGGCCTCCTTGTGTTACAGTGTGTTCTATGCACATTAACCCAAACAGGCTGTCATGCCTTTGGAATCCACTACGTCTCACTCCAAAGATGATGCCAAGCCATTCAGGAAATTAAGAACCTAATGGAGTGTGAAGTATTACAAGAAGATCTCTTGTCAGCTTCAGGCATGTTCTAAGCTCTAAGGAATGGCTACTGAGATTCAACTTTACAAAATGCAAGAGGATGCACCAAGGTCATACCAATAGTAAGGAGGCGTATCACATGTCTCAACGTTATGAAGAAATATCATTAACCGAGATAAAATGTGAAAAGGACCTGGGTGTGTATAGTGATAATGAACTGAAGTTCTTGGATCACTGTGAAAAGAAGGTGATTCATGCAAGTAAACTACAATGACTTGTACGAAGATCGTATAGAATACCTAAATGGCCCATCCAAAGTGAAATGCTTCCCCACTTGGAGTATAGTACAGTACTTGAGCAGTGCTATTATTCCATCTTGTCCCTGAGATATGTAAGAGACCGCCAATTGATTGAGAGTGTACAAAAGAAGCCACCAGTTAGCTGCCTGCATTCCAGCACCTCTGGTACCAAGAGGTGCACCTGAAAGGCCATTTCTCGTCAAAAGTGTTCATATCAGTACTGTAGTGCCATGTTGGAACACCACTTCTTGTCTGATGAGCTTAGTTAAGCAACATTGGGTCTGCTGGCATAAGGAATCTACTGGAAACAATCCTCTCATGGCTTTGTTAGTTGTCCTTGGTCAAATTGACCGAAATTAATAATTGGCAAGTTTGTAGTTATGTATTTAGGTAAAATAAGGTAATGTCCTCTTATGTTGGTGGTGCATTACATCACAAAGAAATGCATCTGATTTTTAAACACTATTTACATGTGCTTGCTATGGGTACAAGTACTGGAGCTTGAGAAACTTAAAGCAAAGAGCTAAGAAAATTTAAGCAAAAACACCAGATTATGCAGCCATCATTTTTATGAAGGCAATTACACTTCAGGGAAGGCTTTGTAAAAATCTATGTACAGATATCAACCAAGGTTTGTATTATAATATGTACAGTATGTCAAATATCAAATATTGCAAATAAATATGTTTGCATATGTATATGTCTATAGACTTTATTTTATGATCCACATTTATATATTTTAATTTTTTTTTTGTACAAAATAAACCATAAAACTATTTATGTATACAGCCTTAGTGACATGAACCTAGAGAAGTCGACTTGTGAAAGAGACCTAGGGGTACTTGTAAGCCCGGACCTACGGCCTAGAAAACAGTGCGTTAATGTTCGAAATAAGGCAAACAGCGTATTGGGTTTTATATCTAGAAGTGTAAGTAACAAGAGTGCAGAGGTCTTATTGCAACTATATCTTGTGCTAGTCAGGCCGCACCTCGATTATGCGGTTCAGTTCTGGTGCTCTTACTATAGAATGGATATCAATTCACTGGAGTCGGTGCAGCGAAGAATGACAAAAATGATTCCGGGACTTAGAAACCTTCCATATCAGGATAGGTTAAAGAAACTTAACTTGCATTCCCTAGAAAGACGAAGAGTGCGGGGAGATATGATAGAAGTATTTAAGTGGGTGAAAGGAATCAATAAAGGGGATATAGATAAAGTTCTTATAATATCCGAGCAGGATAGGACTCGGAGCAACGGATTTAAGTTGGATAAGTTTAGGTTTAGGAGGGAGCTAGGAAGGAACTGGTTCACAAATAGGGTGGTGGAAGAGTGGAACAAGCTTACCAACTTTGTTGTAAGTGCTGGAACGCTGGAAAGTTTTAAAAGGAGGCTAGATAGATTCATGGATGATAGAGAGTGGTAGTAACTCTCGACAGGAGCTGCCATGCACAGGCCAACCGGCCTATTGCAGACTCCTTATGTTCTTATAACCTTCACCCCAAAAATATTGACTGTTACTTATGATCCTAAAAAAACAACTAATATTTAATATTCTAAAGCATAGAAAATGAGTTGGCATTCAGTTTACTTAAACGAATACATGAAATAGGATATTTCTATGATTCACACATGAAATGTGCAAAAATATGTTCCAAACATGAATAAAAATTAAAGGGAGTAACAATTCCTCCAGTAACTTACCATAACATCAAGGTGAACGACTAATTTATACATTCCATGTGTATTATATGGAGAAAATATAAAATTGGTTATATTAACATATCTTATGCATATTTCTTATGAAAAATCGACACGTTAGCAACCGTTAAAATGATGCTCTGTATAGTGATGCGCCAGCTCAAAGATGGGGCTGTCATGGCTTTAGACCGCACATCTTTTTTAATGGTCGGGTTGGTCACTTCCCTATCTTCCCTATATAGTCTCTGGGTTAGTGTGGGAAGGGTAGTGTTTAGTATCGTAACAGCGGGGTCGTTGACGAAGCATGAATCTCATAACTAATTTTTCTTAATAATTATCAATTTTACTTTAGCAAATTATGGCTAGAAGTAATTTGAGAAAATGAATGGGACTATATATAACGGCCAATCGTGTATGATATTCTTTCTGCAATCCAGTCACTTAAGGTAAATTGATATGTAAGTGATTTTCAGTGAATCAGTAAAGTGAACCAATGAATTAATGAATCGAAGCACCTAAAGGGTTCACCCGGTTCACCAGGGTCTTTACGGTACAGACGTTAATGTTGACAGCAACGTGTGTATGTGTGTTGCGATACAGTATTTGATGGCTATTTCCGGATTTTACGTTCGTGTTTGTGGATTACCTGGTGTTTGTGGCGCCGTAAGGGCTTCCAAGACTCTACGTTGTGGATATTAGCAGTTGTGTGGAGGTATGTTGATAAAGCAGTTGAGTAACTGTACTGTGGAGTCCAGTTGGGGTAGAGACGGTAGTGTATTCACTCCTCCGTGTGTTCAGGAATTGTGAATGCCATGGCTCGGACAGATAATACTGTTATTAAGATGGCTCTTAACCAAAGTTAGCATGTGGATATATAAATAAGATATATAAATACAATCCTGGAATTATTAAGGGTTTATTGTTGTTTCCTGAACATTGATGTTGCACGGAGGAGTACTTGTCCACCTGCTGTGGAACCTTGATTGTATATGAATTTATTGAGTAAAAATCATACAGTAGATACATATGTGAACATTTATCGAAGACAACACAAGGTATTAGTAATGCATATTTCCAGTGTGGTGATTGTCAACGTTACCGAGGGTTCTTGCAAACCTGCACCTTGCCTAAAAAACTGACTATGGTCCAGGAAGTACTGTACAGTACATCTACTTATGTATGGTCAACTTTTCCCAGACCCAGGTACTGAATTAGTGGTCTAGGTGAGGTATCTTTTCCTGCCCCAACGCTAACTCTATACACATAACTCTGTTTTACATAAATTTTTGATGTCCTGTGGCTGTTAGGTGGTAAATCTCATTAAGTGACATTATAAGTGGCAAGTGTGAATTACATCTACCACTCGCTTAAATGAGGTGATGGAGTTCGTTTAAGTCGTTCAGTAGTGTGTCTGAAAGTAGTTGTACACTCATTATTATGTAAGTATTAAGTAGTACCAAGTAGTTTTGCATCAGATAGGAACTTTCGTTAGGTCTCTTAAGGTGAGGTTTTCTTTAGCGGGGTGGCGAGTGTGAGGCGGTCCCTCTGCAACATACTTGTTTGAGGCGGTGCAGCTCGTCCTCCAGAGTGGTCCTCAACACCAGCTTGTCCTTGAGGTCCCTGGCGAGGAGTGGGTCCAGCAGGAGGCGGGAGGAAGGTTCTAGCTGTGACGACTTCCTCCTGGATGATGACTGCTTCTTGGCCAGCTCATTTAATCTCTCCTTCTCCTGTGAGCAAAAATGGAAAGTTCGGAAATAATAATTGTTAACATAACCGATATACCCATAGCAGTATAATTTGTTTTGATGAATCTTTTAGTATATTTTCTTTGCTGAGTTCGGATATGATATTCATCTCTTGGGCAAATGTTTGTTCTTTCTGTTTAATTTGCCCCGGGGTCTTGGGAAGTTAGCTAAGGTTAAAAAAGTTTCTTTGGTTAGGTTGGTGCGGTCTTCTAACAATGCTTCGGCTGCTGGTGTTTTTTTTTATCAACATTGGGTAGGTTAGGTTTAATTTCGAAATAACCCAATTTTAACACATTTGCCCAAACTATGAGTGTCCACTGCAAAACATAGTGAAATTGCTGCGTTTTAAAATTAATTTTCTATGAAAATCGGCGACTGGTATGTCTTAAGTAATTACTAAAATAATAATACTCCAGTTAAAAAAACAAACATTTTAATATACTGTACGGTACAAAAGAAATGTAATCATTTTGATACAAAACTTCTTTTTGAGGTCTAGTGGATATAAACTACTGTTTTGTATTTTAGATTTATAGCTTACCTGTTTGAGTTGTATTTTGAGCTTATTGACCCTGGCCTGTGCCTCGTCCACCTGTGCTGATAGTTCCTTCTTCCTCTGAGTACGTTTGTTGATGGTGGCGGTCATGTTGGTTAGTGATGACTTGTAGGTGAGTATGTTGTTCTCCTGTTGATGTTAGTATGTCATACACAACTCATACACCATAAGCTATACACCCTCATACACTGACCCATACACCCTCCTACACTCACATACACCCTCCTACACTCACATACACCCTCCTACACTCACATACACCCACCTACACTCACATACACCCACCTACACTCACATACACCCACCTACACTCACATACACCCACCTACACTTACCTGTATGGCTGCCTCCTCTGTGTACGCCTCGGTCTCCACCACCAGTCTCAGCATCTCCGACGTACTCACCTGCAGACACACGGAGGTTCATTTAGCACATAACGTCGTCTGGGTCATATCTATTCACTGTGATGGAGTTCCACTTAATGAGTTTTCGTAAGTGTAGGTTCTGTGAGTTGCATTGTCGATAGAAATGGTACACCTCCGTTAGGCTGTTGCTGCTGTTTAGTGTATTATAAGGTGTAGGTCGCCATAACACTGACCAAGGAATAATATTTATCGCGTTGTATACTGGTATGATATCCTGGACACTTTAGTAATAAAATAAATCTCTGTATTTTTTATCTTTGCTGATGAAGTTAAATATATTGTTTGATGATGGCATATCCATATGAATCTGACGGACACACACACTCACCTGGTCCTCCGCCACTTCCTGTCTCGTCTGTAACTCCTCCTCTTGACGCTGTTTCTTGAGCATGAGGCTGAAGTAGGAGCTCCTGGCCTGCTGGAGCTGCTCCTGCACCTGCTGCTGCCGCTTGAGTACTTCCCCCACTGTCTGTGTGAGAGTCATCTACCACGGTTATACAGTATTTCATGAATGGCAACTACAGTATATGTGTGAAATTGAATCCCCTGGGCCTGACGATCCATTAAGGGCAGTGATGATACAGCATATTATAGATGAGGCCTCTTTTTGGTGCTTCAGAAGGTAGTGTGGCCACAACTACACTCGACCGCCTTCACTTCCCCAACTGAAAAGTTAGGTACTGTGTGTAGACAAAAATAACTCGGCTGGGAGGCAGTGTAAGCTGCGTCTGTCTCATAATTAAACAAAAAAAATCAATTTGTGGTGTGGAAAGTAAATTGCAAACTTTTAATCGCCACCACAGGTAATGTTGCCAGGTCTCCATCTCTCCCTACCCTCCCATACACCACCCTCCCTCCCTGCTGAATTATTGTTGTCCACAATTGTACCTGTTCATAGTTGGGTAAACTCTTGAAAAACTTTCCGGGATCACCTCAGGAATCTCCACCCCAGCTTATTTCACCTATAGATTAACCACCCTAACGCTGGGGATAAGATAAAATTAGGTTTGGTTAGGTTAAGTCAGATAAAATTAGCGTTAGGGTTGGTTAATCTTAAGGTGAAATAAGCTGGGGTGGATCCACTCCCTTGGCATATTATCTCAACTCTTTATTCTTATGACTCGATTTAGCGGTACAAGAAAATAAAAAAATTTCCACAGTAGAGGACAGATGTTTCCAGTTCTCTGCAAGGCTTATTTTCTGTGAGCCATCAGATCAACTAAACGAAACCAGCTACACATGGTATTAAAATGTGTGTTTGTATACAATACTGTACTGTATGACAAAGTTAGCCAATACTTTCCTAGTGTACCTGACACATGCCTCGCTCTACACTACAACAGCTACAAGACTCACCTGTTGCCTGTACTTCTCCGGAGGCAGAGAGGAGAAGCTACTTTTGACCAGCTGCTGTTGACTCTTCATGAACTTGTCCATGGTAGCCGCCACCTGTCATGAGTATACGTTTTACTGCTTTGATTCTTTACTTCATCCCTATGAGACTCGACCCCCCCCCCCATTCCAAAGAGTAGAAGATGAGAACACGACCACGGGAACCACTGGGGGCAGAGTATAAATCCACACAAGTATTAAATTTATTACTCTGTGAGCTGGTGGTCTGATTCTCACCCGGGAAATATAGATACGTTAATGCACATATTCTTGAACTATGAATGTATGTATGTGAGGGGGAGAGATATGAAGAGGTAGGTAGACACACAAGGAGAAACGACTTGTGAGATAGAGAGGCAATACATAATGGAAAACTTGATATACTCCATAGAGATCATACATAACACTCGAGTATACTTCTCATGTGCTGAATCATGGTCAGTGTACAGTTACATTATCTACCTGGGCGCACTACATACTGAATCAATATAAACTTGCATAGCAGTTTTACTGAATAAGTAGAGGTTTATCAACCCTAAATAGAAGGAGCTTAGTAGGTCGTATGAGCCACAACTCTAGTGAACTTCTGCTTCACTGTGACATCAACCAAACCAGATATACATTAGTAGGTAGCTACCATTCAGGGAGGTACTATCGCCTGGGAAGATATTGGAAGCATAATGTGTTGTCTAATGGTAGACCCTGCTGCCATATGTGACCAAGTCCCAGGTTGATAATCTGACTTTCTGCCTCATTTACACACAATTGCAGGGTCTCAATTGTTTCTCTTACTATTGACAACACAACATACAGATATTGTTTCTCACTTTTGATCTGTTTTCATTTTTGTATTTATGGTTGTTATTATTATTATTATTATTATTATTATTATTATTATTACAGTTATTATTATTATTATCATTATTATTTTATTATTTTTTATTATAAAATTTATTTGATATGAATTATTCTTATTACATTTTCGCCCTCCAGGCCTCGATGTGGGTCAGTGACCTGTGCCCGGGTGGGCTAATACCCGTGAAAAAAAAGGTGTTTATTTGTTGAACTCTTCCTTCCTGTACTGTGTTGTGTTATGTTGTGCTGTGCTGTACTGTGTTGTGCTGTGCTGTACTGTGTTGTGTTATGTTGTGCTGGGCTGTGATGCACTAGCTGTGCTGGGCTGTGTTGTGTTATGCTGTGCTGTTGGCCACCACCCTACGACCCCCACTTGGCCACTACCCTACGACCCCCCACTTGGCCACCACCCTACGACCCCCACTTGGCCACTACCCTACGACCCCCCACTTGGCCACCACCCTACGACCCCCCACTTGGCCACCACCCTACAGCTCGGATACACCTATTTTGCCATATTCTCAACCATGACCTATTGGACCTTAATGACAAGCAAGACAAGTGACCAGTAGCAGGGACTGACCTGGGCGGTGGTGGAAGCAGCCTTGGTGCGGGCCGCCTCCAGTAGCAGGCGGTAGTGTAGCTCGTGGGCGGAAGCAGTCTGGTCAGCTTCTAGGAGTGACTGGCGGGCTCTGGCGGACTCCGCAGCCCAGTCCACCTCTCTTCCACCTTCCTCCTCTTCCCCCCCTCCATCTTCCCCCTCCACATGATAAATAATGACAAATTAACACTTTTCTCTCTTATCTGACACAGACACACACTCTGAGCTTTTCCCCTTCTAGTTATTATATATCTTATTTATATCACTTATGTTATTTGTATATTATTTGTAATTCGAAACCCATTCCCCAAATATGTAACTGTATATTTTCAGCCTTCTGGCTGCCAAGCTCTTTCAATAAACCGTTAATTATTATAATTATTACACACACGCACACGCGTGTTGGTCCTTTTTTATAGATATATAACACACACAAATATATATATTAATTCTGGAACTAGTAAGTGGCTGGGCTGAACTAAACACTTTGTTGGTTTTGCTTTATTGTAGAAAAATATAATTTCACAGGCACTGAGTTCAGTTGAGAATATATTGTACCTTCTCTACTAAGGGAAGTGTCTTAGTGCACTTATAGGAGAACACTTAAGTGAGGTGTTCACTGGGTAACAAGTGGTATGAGTCTGCCAGCTCTCTCCTGCTCAGGCGTGAGACTCAAGGAGGAGTGGGCGAGGTATTTGCAAAATCAGTTTATATATATTTTTCATTATATTATTATTATAAATATACATTCGTGTTTATAGCTGTTTCTATACTCCTACACACTCTCTCTCTCTCACCTGTTTCCTCCGCTTGAGGCTGGCCAGTACACGTAGTTCAGCCTTACGGGTCATCCTGGCCATCTTGTTCCTCTGCCTGTAGAGTCTGGTTACCTCCTGCACCAGCCGCGCCGCGTCCATCCCTACAACAGGTGTGTTACTCAACTCTGGCGTGACATCAAGTGTTATTATTGTTATATCTCCAGGTAACAGTTAATTAATGTAACACTGTCTGTCAGTCTTTCTGTCTCTGTATGTGAGTGGTGGCGGTAGACTTAGGGCGGCGTCACACAAACACCTAACGCGTGGCGGTAGACTTAGGGAGGCGTCACACAAACACCTAACGCAAGATGTGGGACTAGATTGACTGAAAAATATGTGAAATTAGGGGGGAAACTGTAGTAGTCCTATTGGCAGCTCTGTTTACACCCAATGTGTATTACTCTTGTATCCCCCAACCTACCGTATAGTGATGGTGTTTGGTAACTTGTTCCACTTGCCCATAATTATATTTTCAAATCAATGTTTACCTAATTCCTTCCTAAATCTTATTCTGTTTAATTTAAAACCATCGTTACGTGTTCGCTCCTAATTTGATAGTTTAAATACCTTAGTTATGATAGTTATTAGGCCCCAACTTCCATCTATATACACCTTGATCATATCGCCCCTCATTTACGTCTCTCAAAACAATGCAAATTCAGTTTTCTTATTCTGTCTCTATACTCAAAGTTCCTAGTACCCGGGATTAACATTGTCATCCTCTTCCAGATGCTTTCTAGGGAATCGGTATCCATTTTTTGTGCGGTGACCAAAACAGAACCGCATAATCCAAGTTTAGTTTCACAAATACAAGATCTACTGTAGTTGTAAATAACACTACTGCTCCTAAACCAGTACTTTGTTTATCTTTTTCCGTACATACACGTACTCCCGTCTAGGATTTACAGTAGGTCCCAATTATTATTACCTTTAAAACTCTAAATCTTTCTCAGTCGGATTTCTCTATATCTAATTTAATAGATTAGATTGCCCCCGAGGGGTTAGTTTATTGGGCACCCTTTACATCCTGTGCAACGTGAAGCGCAGAAGCGTTTACAGCGCCCATCAGAGAAGCATGCAGAGTTCATGCTTGCCTTTATGACTCCTGCATTAAGGGCGTAAAAGCCTAAAGGATCATAGGTTTTGTCAGCAAGTGACAGAATGATGAGTGTGTGGGGGGAAATTCCCGGTACAATTTATCTGTTTATGGCAAAGTGTTGCAGGTCCCTAATAATGTCAAATGCCAGGCCTGTCACTAGGAGGAGGGATATCTGGTCAGGGAGGGAAGAGGTGCCACCCCTGTAGGGGGAGGTCATAGGGCAGATGGGGATGTGGTAAAGAGGGTGTGAGAGTCTGTTGACCACAAAGTTTACAAACAGTGCGGCCAGGCTCAGGGTTGCCAATGTACGAGGCGTGGCGAAGTACAGTGGGGGTGGAGGTGATATGGTGTGGTGGGGCAGGTACAGTAGGGGTGGAGGGAGGCACATAGGCATTGACAACATTGAGGGACGTACCTATTAGTGTTATTGTGATGGTGTGTTCGTCGACATGTCGGTGGGGTACAGGTAGCCGGGGGTAGTGTCCTCAGGTCCAGGTAGCCCTGGTGGAGACAGCTCAGACACGGGCGCGGCTTGCGGTGGGTGGTGGACAGGTTGAGGCACCAAGTGTTGTGAGGATGGGGCAGGACTTCGCTCGGGGGCAGCAGGACACACCAGGGCAGGCCCGGTAGGCGCTACACCAGTAGTGAAGGCAGCCAGCGGTGGAGTAGGCCGTGAGCAGGGGGCTCACGGCCTACTGACTTCCACTTATACACCTCTATCATGTCGCCCCTCACTCTACGTCTCTCGGGGGAGTGCAAATTAAGATGCTTTAACCTGTCTCTGTACTCAAGGTTCCTCATGCCCGGGATTAGTCTTGTCATTCTCCTCTGAATTCTTTCCAAGGATTCTATATCCATTCTGTAATACGGTGACCAGAACTGAACTGCGTAATCCAAGTGAGGTCTCACAAGCGCAAGATAAAGTTTTAAGATGACCTCGCTAGTCTTGTAACTAACACTCCTTTGTATGAACCCAAGTACTTTATTAGCCTTTTTCAAGCGAATACACATTGTTTACTTGGCTTAAGATTCCTACTTATCATTACTCCTAAATCTCACTCGCAGTCGGATTTCCCAATAACATTGTTGTTCATCTGGTATCTGGTTTCCCTGTTTACATCTCCTATACTGAGTACTTTACATTTATCCACATTGAATTTCATCTGCCATTTTTCAGACCATTCGAAAAAATTGTTTAGATCTTCCTGTAGTTTTGCGGAGTCCTCGTCAGATTTAATTACACGTCCTATTTTAGTGTCATCAGCAAATTTACTTATGTTGCTGTCTACGCCGATATCTATGTCGTTTATGTATATAATAAATAATAATGGTCCAAGTACTGAGCCTTGGGGAACTCCACTAGTGACGTTGCTCCAATGGGATTTAGTGCCGTTAATGCTCACTCGCTGTTTCCTGTCCTGTAACCACGCCCTAATCCATTTTAAAATATCACCTTTAATGCCATGAACCTTTCTTATTAGTCTTTCGTCGGGGACTCTGTCGAAGGCTTTGCTAAAGTCGAGATATACCACATCATAATTGTGCCCCTCATCCGCTGATTCAAAAACTGATGAAAAGAATGTTAATAGATTAGTTAGACATGAACGCCCGCTTGTGAAGCCATGTTGGGAATCATTGATCAACTTGTGCTTCTCCAGGTGATTTTGAATAGAGTTTGAAATGATTGCTTCCAGTAATTTGCCTACAATTGATGTTAGACTGATTGGACGGTAGTTAGAGGATAGTGATCTATCTCCCTTCTTGAAAATCGGTATTACATTTGCTATCCTCCAGAATTCTGGTACTACACCCGTTTTTAAGGACATGTTAAACAACTTTGCTAAGGGCATACTAAGCTCTTCCTTACATTCCTTTAATACTCTGGCAAATATCTCATCGGGACCTGGTGACTTATTAGGCTTTAGTTTGTCTATTTGCTTCCTAACATTGTTACTAGTCACTACTATCTCGCTTAATTTGTTTTCTTCACTATCTCTGTATAGAGTCGGTGCCTCGGGTATCATGTTTAAATTTTCGGTGGTGAAAACTGTTGAAAAATATTTATTCAGATTATTGCTCATTTCTCCGTCGTTATCAGTGAGCTCGCCGGTATCTGACAGTATTGGTCCAATCTTTTCTCGGGTTTTAGTTTGATACATTTGATAGAATCCCTTGGGGTTTGACTTCACCTCCCTTGCTATCCTTCAGCTCATTATTCCTCTGCTTTTCTTATCTCGGTCTTAACCCTACCGGCCAATACCTTATAATAATCTCGGAGGTAAACTTAACCACAATCTATTCTCCTACTTATAGCTTTCCTTTGTCCAATAATGTTCTTTAAATAATTATTTATCCATTTAGGGTCACTGTTGTTTGATCTGAGTTTTCTGAATGGTATGTTCTGCCCTTGTGCATTAAGTAACTCATTATTTAAATTGTTGTGAAACTCGGCAACCTCAGATCTCGTTTTCAGGTCAGCGGGTTAAATGTCGACATGAACTCATTGTTGTGTCACATTTCAAACAAACTTCAGACTTTTGATGTTGAAATGTACCGCCCCCCCCAAGCTGCCCGTGCATGGTATATTAATTATATCGACTCACCGTGGTGGAGCGTTGGAGAGGGGGAGGTTGGGCAGCTGGCACTTCCCTCCCCAACCTTCCCGCCTACTACACTACCCTCCAAGTCGAAGGAATCGTAGGTGAACCTGGTGGGGGAGGGTGACCCAGCCATCTCCTCTTGCTGAAACGTAAAGACAACACCTGGTTAATGAGGATAGTGTTGGGGTCAAGTGAAGATTATCCCAACTCAGTTTATTTCACCTGATTATACTGTACACCCTAACGCTACCTGAGGTTTGGGTTAGGTTAGGTCAGGTCAGGTCAGGTCAGGTCAGAGTTGGTTAGGTGAGGTGAAGTTAGTTTAGGTTAGGTCAGGTTAGATTAGTTTAAGTTAGGTGAGGTTAGTTTAGCTTAGGTTAGGTTAAGTGTTTGACTGGATTTTGTTTTTAGTTTGGTCTCTATTTCGAAATTTTTTTATCTATTGAGTATAGATTCGTGACCTCCTTTCCTAACTGAGAAACAATTCCCCGCCATGTCCTGTTGCAGCACCTGGTTGCCTCACGGCTTCCTCACTAATGCAACTCATGTCTCAGTCGTAGATCATCATTCCCCTGACGCTCCACTGAATGTAAACATACTCCTATCATTGTAACCACGTGTGTGTGTGTGTACTGTAAGAGTGCTAGTCAGGCCGCACCTCGATTATGCGGTTCAGTTCTGGCTTCTGGTGCCCTTATTATAGAATGCATATCAATTCACTGGAGTCGGTGCAGCGAAGAATGACGAAAATGATTCCGGGACTTAGAAACCTTCCATATCAAGATAGGTTAAAGAAACTTAACTTGCATTCCCTAGAAAGACGAAGAGTGCGGGGAGATATGATAGAAGTATTTAAGTGGGTGAAAGGAATCAATAAAGGGATATAGATAAAGTTCTTATAATATCCGAGCAGGATAGGACTCGGAGCAACGGATTTAAGTTGGATAAGTTTAGGTTAAGGAGGAGATAGGAAGGAACTGGTTCACAAATAGGGTGGTGGACGAGTGGAACAAGCTTAGCAACTTTGTAGTAAGTGCGGGAACTCTGGAAAGTTTCAAAAGGAGGCTAGATAGATTCATGGATGATAGAGGGTGGTAGTAACTCTCGACAGGAGCTGCCATGCACAGGCCAACCGGCCTATTGCAGACTCCTTATTTTCTTATGTTTCTTATGTTCTTAACTGTGTTGTACCAAATGAATCATTAATAGACGCTAAAATTGCGATTGGTCTAGGCCCTCTAGGGCATTTTTCACAATTTGGATTTCTGTTGTAATGTTACGTGCTGCTCGTACAAGTATATTCATGTTGATTTTGCGCTGTGTTAATGTCCTAGTTACCAATAGGCTCATGTTTCACCTTACGTTGACAGGTATCGGGAAAATAAACAACTATTAAATATCAGCATATGAAAATTCGCGTATACCATCTCGCTAAACTCTTACAAAATACTTGCATTTTCGCCAGGGTCATCACGTCATTGTTTACAATAGTACAGAGGCGAGATACAAACCGGTGTAGTAAAGTCAATAAGTCATCCAATTCACGTTAAATACAGTCAAAGTTCTGACTTACCTAACTGAATTCTCCACAGTGGAGACAGTGACCCCACAGCGTCTGTCGTGACCATGGCAACGGGGGATCACACGCAGACGCACACCAGCTGCTGAGTCGTGGAGTAACTCGTACTGTCTTCAATAAACTCACATCATAACCTCAATATTATCTAGGAAAACACATACACCAGTGATGATAACACTAACCACAATTTATTTTAGCTAGTCTATTTAGTTCTTTGTTTATCAATTTCATATGTCGATAAGTATAAAGACTATTATGCTCATAAAACCGTTTTACAGAAGCCTGGGAAGGTATAGGTTCCTGTTTAATCTTGTTAATATTATCTTTTATTTACTCATTTTCAGTCGAGAGTAAACAAACGGTTACTGTACGTTACGTGAAACTCTCTTATTACCCAATACAGTATTTTGGTGGGTCGTTTAGCTTAATGTCTACATCTACACTATTAAGTTTAAAAAAAATCACAACAATCCCACACTTTACTGTGGAGGGGTGATACAGTTTTCTTCTGTGGCTGTGTCGCAGGATCAGACATACCTACCCCGAGAGATCACTGGAGAGGCATTGGGCAGATTATTATATGCACAACATTTAGAGCAGAACCAGGGACGTCATTTCAGATTTTGCTTGGGGGGAGGGCAACACCATTACATGCAAAGAGTAGGGGTCAAAATCCTGGTCCACTGTAGTGCCGCCGGGTGGTGCTGTAACAGGCGAAACATGTTCCAATACGTTTTATATTTTAATGATTTTTTTTTAGATTGCCTCCGAGGGGGCTAGTTTAATGTGCACCCCCTTACATTCTGTGTAAGGTGAAGCGCAGAAGTGTTAATACAGTGTCCATCTGAGAAGCATGTGGCTTATTAATGACATTGGATCTGTGGGTTCCTTGCCCTTAGTTGACTTGATCTCGGAGTTGCTATTTTTTTTATTATTACTAGTCATTTACCACCGCCAAACAGCAGGCAAATGACTGACTTATACAGGTGTGTGTAGAAGATAAATTAGTCGTAGAGGACATTTTCATCTGAGGAAATGCCAAGGTATGTTCCTAGAAATTTATTGACCAATCGTGAAAAAAAATAAAAGGTTTCTAATTTAACATAATTCAAGATAGAGAAACATTAAGAAACATGTACGAGTAATTCCTACATAATGCTATAATAGTCTGTTATAGATTGCACCATTATAACAACCTTAAATATGTAACGGAAGTACAACTGGGCGTTATTTTACCAGAACTAATTTACAATCAATATTTCAATTAAAAGTATAACACATAATGTGAGTATTAATCAACAGAAACCAGAGGATATCTACAACACTCATTTATGACGAGGATAACATTAAACTTTACGGGTTGATGCACAAATAATGACTGGTGAAACCTTTGCAAGTAACTAATGGCAACCCAGCAGTGGCCCCGGGGATCAGTAAGACTAGGGCCGCGCCAGCAGTATCGTTCAATTGAAAGGCTTAGCTCAAGCTGAGGCAGTATAGAGAGCACAGTGGCACACAGCAGTCAGCATCCTCTAACTACCCTGCAGTACACCAGTTCTCGGTCACCATGGATTGCCAGAATGTTCTCCCAGCGCCTGACAAAGGACAGATACAGGTAAGGGGAGCTAGCAGACGGGAATTTAAGAACTGTCATATTTACTTTACTTTATACTCTTCACTACTTATCGGCTTGTTAGTCTGTCCCGCCTGTTACACACTGTTGGCAAGCACTAGCTGCAGAACGTATCAATACCTGCGCCAGGTTGTACGAGTCTGTACTTGAATGAACTTCGTGCCATCACACCTTTGGCAGATTGTTCTATAGTTTGTTGACCTCCCTCTCCTAATATTCGTCCCAAATTACGTTTAAGGGTACCCCGGTAAGCACAAGGGAGTCAAGCTCTTATTAATCATATATTTTTGTCAGTTTACTTGGTGACTGGTGAGGTCTGTGCGTCTGTTATGGTTCATTTGTTGCACCTCTGCTATTCTTTTACTTTTTTATTACTTCTTGTTATTTTTTTTAACTATATTACTTTATTGTTGTATCATGCTTCAGTGTTTTGACTGTATGGTTGGGTTGACTAGGCCTAATGGTAAATAATACAACACGTGTTAGAAATTTGGCGGGAAACGATCAGCTGTTAGAAATTTTGACGGGAGTTAAATTTGACAACATGTTAATTTAGCGACTTTATGTATATGGTTTATTAATTAATTTCAATGTTTCTAGTTCATACATGTATATAAATATATTGGCGCAATATTAAATTAGTATAGCCTGTAGGTAGTGCTTGCATTTGTGGAAGATAATAGTTTTGGCGTTTTAAATACGGAATGTGAACCTATATTTATGTTCATACTGGATGGTAATATTAATGACTAAATTGGTTTACCTAGACTTGCAGTGAGGGGCAGTGTCGATGGGTCCAGTGTTAGTACAAGAGGAAAGCCAGAGCACCTAAATAAAACCTGCCATATTTGGTGGTGTCACAAAGGACTCGGCGGGTGTGAGCATGTCGGGAGTATAAGGCCCCCCCTCCCCCAGCGCTCAGGGCTGACACTCGTCCAATTTTCTCATTGATATATATATATATATATATATATATATATATATATATATATATATATATATATATATATATATATATATACATATATAATGGAGTGAAAGGATCTGGATATAAAGGGGAAAAGATTTTAAAGGTTTATTACCATATGTTCGATACTTGATAGAATTTTTTCATGTCTCATACTAAGTGGCAACTTTGTAACTTCTTAAAGTCATTTGTTGCCTAAAGTAACATAAATTACGCCTTTTACGCAAATATCAGAATTGTCACACTTGTCAGCATTTGCCAAGACCAAGTTTTCATGTCATGTCACGGAAAACAAATTCATGCTAAGGTTGAGGTCAGGTAGGCCTATGGAAATTGGAACAGTCTATTAGCTGAACTGGTGAAGCCGTAGAAGGTAGGACAGCAGTAGGCACTACAGTTGCCTTTGGTAAGAATTATCAAGAACAGTGTTTAGGGATCCCACACAAGCATGGCCTCCTGTAGTTGGGGGAGCTGCCAGGTATATTAGGTATAAAAACAAAAATACTTTGTAAGACCAAGAAATCTGTGAAAAGTTTATTTGCATTTCCTTCCCTAAGTAATTAACTACAATCGAACTTGGGTGGCAATTATCAAGAAAACGACAATAGTTGAGTATGTACGATGGCTGCAGGTGGTTGTTGGGGCTAGTTGGGTAGTTAGGGAGGCAGGGCAGTGTTGTGGTCACGGGACTCCTGTGTGTCAGCTCGTGTTACCTCTCTCGGCTGGGGTATCCTATATATACCTGTTTTACCGGTTGTAGGCGTGCCAGGGGTCCCAACAAGGATTACAATGGAGAGATACGATGAGGACCTCGGCGAGAACAGCTTCTTTCAAGTGCTACAAAAGGATTACGGGGAAGTGTTTGAAAGGGCTGTCTTAAGTGAATGGATCATCTGTGTTCCTAGGGCAGGGGCGTTACCCAAGTATTCTTTAGCTCAAGATGATATATTGGGGCATATTTTAGTGCCCAGTGAGGAATTACCGGAGACACATTTTAGGACATTAACCGACAGAAGTGTGGTGCTGAATGGGAATGTCTTGGTGTTAGAGAACAATGTGTCCAATCCCCTTTCAGTACACATACTGTTTGACGAGACTTACTATGATGATGAAATGAGAAAGTACAAAGTGATGTGCCTTGAGGATCCACTGTATGCCTCCCATGCCTTTACCCCCACAAGTGGCTCTGGTCTTGTGACCCTTTATTCAGTGAGAGATTGTATTGATCTTCTGTGGACTGAAGCAGGTGGTGGGAGAGCACTTGAAGGAGTAGATAATCTTATCAAGCAATTTCTAACACGAAATCCTTCATTAGAGGAAGAAACTTTACAAAGTTTGCGTGACCTTGGCAGTGAATTATTCTCTGAAGCCGTACAAGTAATACTGTCCGATCCAAGACTTGGACAGAAGACTAAAAGGGATCAGTATCTTTTGGAAACTGTTAAGTTGGCCGTGGAAACGTATGTGTTGTACTGCACATACAAAAGATTTATGAAAGGCATTGCTGCTTGTAAGGCTGATGAGGATGCAAGGCTGAACAGAATAATAAAGAATCTTGCTGACTTACAGTTAAGAGATTTAGGTATAGACCCACAGTTGATGTGCAGCCTAACAAAAGCTAAGTTTGAATTGGCTAGTATTGAAGGCCAAACTACACCTCTTGGTAAATTGGGCTGCATCAAGCGTGCCATATCTCTAGTGACTTCACACGGTACCGTAGTGTCGTCTGACGAACTCCTGCCGATATTACTCTTCTTGGTTGTAAAGGCAAATTTGCCAAATTGGTACGCTCATGTATCATTCCTGAAGCTTTTTCGCTTCTCCGTGGCCATTAGTGATAGCGGCGAACAGAGCTTTAATATTTGTTCTCTTGAAGCGGCAATAGAGCACCTCAGTTCTGGGTCTCTATTTGGCTCCACGTCACCTGAAGCAGACTCGGTGTTGCAACCCGGGTGTATTACTAGTCCCATCTTGAAGAGCATGGAAGAATCACTTATGTATAACGGGGTCGACCCCATGGCACGGTACTTTGAGTGCATTCGCCTTGGAAAAGTGGAAGATGTTAAGGATATTTTAGATGGAAAATACAAACCCTTTGAAAAAATAAGTGAAAATGAGCCAAGTTTGATTGAGGCAGATGCTCAACTTTGTCATCCACTCTGTTCGTGTGATCGATGTGAGAAATTGGTGTCTAAACCAAAGAAGGACGTAATGCCAACAGTTTACACGAGAGAGGAGAGGGGGTATACTGGCCTTCATGTTGCTTGTATATTTGGTCGCCCAACAATTGTTGATCTCCTGATAAGTCTTGGATCTGACCTACATGCCACAGATTTCCGGGGTGCCACACCATTACATTATGCCTCACAGCGGGGACACCAGAATGCTGTATTGCTACTCCTACATGCTGGTGCTGATATAAATAAATGTGATGGCGATTCAAATACGCCATTACACCTGGGTGCTCTGAATGGCCATATTGCCTGTGTCAAGGCCTTATTATTCTATGCTGAGTCTGTTGGCTGTCAAATTTCAATCAATGCACAGAACAATTTGCTTGATACGCCACTGCATCTTGCCAGCAGGTGGGGATATTCTGCTATTGTTGAGTTGCTTCTCGATCGAATATTAATTCTGGGATTGAGTTTGAAAGTGTACAACAACCGAAAACTTACCGCTCTAGACTGTGCTCACAATCTCCATATTTCAAAACTAATTCTTGAAGCAAATATGAGAAACGACGAGCTTCAGAGTTATGTAAGAGTAGACATGGATTGTATAGATTCTTCTGGTAAAAAAGGTTCAGACTTTAAAGATAGTGCTGAAAGGTCAGAAGTGAAAAAGAATACTCTCTATACAGATCCCAGTCACCTGAAGCATGTAGAGAAGTTACTGAAGGTAGTCAGAGTTGGAGATGTTAAATTAGCTTGTTTTTATCTTGGTATAGAAGAGAAGATCACTGGGCCAGAAGTATTATCACCTAGGACCCTGTGTCATCCACTGTGTCAGTGCTCTGAATGTGCTCCTAATTTTCATAATAATCAAGAATCTTCAGAAACCTTCAAGGCCACACCAATCAACTCCTGCAATGCGGATGGTTACACTGCCCTACATGTTGCAGTAACACAAAACCATCTTCACTTAGCTAAAGTGTTACTAGGTCATGGAGCTAATCCCAGCCTTTTGACCAATAGTAGAAGGTTGACTCCCCTCCACATATCTGCCCAGAATTGTAATTTCGACTTGATGCAGGCATTATTATCTTACGGTGCGCAGGTAGACACTCAAGAAGTGTGTGGCAACACAGCGCTCCACTACTGTTGTGTGAAAGGATTTAATGAAGGTGTGAAGTTGTTGTTGGATTGGAAAGCAACAAAGGATATCTCAAACCTATCAGACAATACTCCTGCCCAAGAAGCTGAGAAGAGGGGCCACTGGCATATTGTGGAGATGATCTTTGGGAAAACTATGCCATATTAGATTGTGATATCACTGGACTAAAAAAAAAAAAAAATACTGCTTATTGGAGGCCTTCATAATAATAAGCTGGTGAGTAGGTAAAGGATTGTTTCAGTCTACAGTACTTGTTTAGTAACTTAACCTAATAGTAGCTGTTATATTTATTTCTTAATGTGTTTTAATTGTATCGTGTGACAGGTTGGCTCATTTGTTTCTTTACTTGAATAATGAGTGAATGTGATTTATAAATTCCTGTTAAGATTATCGTTCAGACTAATAGCGACTGACTCGGGACAACGAGTGAGTGAGTCATGGTGTATCTATATAATGGTTATTAATTTGATGTAGAGAAAAGGGAAAACAAGTTAATTAATCCATTTAGATATTTTCTAAAATTGTAAAGGTGGAAACTGCAAATTATTAAAAAAAATAATAATGTAATGCAGAATATCAGTTAAAAAGAGTCTACTTGTTTTAATATATGATATTTAAAAAGTTTTATGGTGCAAAATATGGAACATTAAAAATAAATTAATGTACAGGACTGTAAGTGGAGTTCCAAATTAAATTTACATAAGAGGAACAGCTTTCAGTGAGTTGTTGAGTAGTTATGAGACTGTTGATGCCTGACCATTAAGGGGAGTGGTTGATGACCTATTAAAAGGTAACATAGCTGACAGGCTGTTTGCTGCTCGTCCTCATCTTGTAACTGCTATCTAACTTTGGGGCAGAACTGTCTATTTTTCCAGTTATTTTAAAGGATGATTTTAAAGGTTCACAGTGCCCATGTCTATCACTGAAACATACTGTGCACTCTTACTCCCTCAAGTAAGGCACAGCAATGTACTGTTCGGTGCTCCTACTGGGATGGACACCAGCTAGTTACCAGACTATGTTGGTTCTATTTGTATTGTTTCAAGAAAATGTTTAACAAATTAGGGAACAATTTGATGGAAATCAAGGCTGTCCAATATAACTCCAGTTTTGCCGTGTGCCGTATTCAAGGTCGTTTTACGTGGGCTTTCCTCGTGAGGAATCCTCACGGTGAGCTTTGCCCGAGCCATGGGCATTGGTCGTATTCTAGGTGGTACAAATCGTGGGGTTTGCGTGGGACTTGCTCCAGGTCTGCCATCATTGGAAAAAAGGGAATGTTGGTATGCCATACGTGAACAGCTGATCACAAATACTGTATTGTTAGTTGAAGGCAATAAAAAATCAAATAAAGATATACTGAATCAATAAAATGATCATATATACTGTATTGTACAAAGTCCAAATCTTGTGGTATTTTTTTTTTACAAGTTGCCCATAATCTGCTGAGTCACCACATGTCGTCTGTTGGTTTACAACCGACCTGCTTGGTCCGAGGGTACTCTCATGTCCTCATAAAATATAAAATTATACCATGACGCTTCAATAAAGTAGGTTTCATTGGTACCAGATAACAAAATAAGTACTTTCTGTTCAATACGGCAGTGGATCGGGGGGCTGGCAATTAGGTAAGGTTAGGTAGGTTTCTTTGGTTGGTTAGGTCAGGTGCTATTGCGTTCACTATTATTCATTTGCGACAGAAATGTACGGAATGAAAGGTACTCAGAATGATGAAATATATCTAGAACTGGACCCCACAATATTGTGGGACATTATGGGCAACTTGTAAAAATTTACCAATCTTGTACAGTATGCTGGTGATGAATAAGATCACATGTATGTGTGAGGTAGAGTGAAGACTTCAGCATCACTATTGACCTAGGCTAGTATGCTACAAGTATTTCATTAATTTCAGATATACAGTACAGTACTATCTTATTAATATATCACCAGTAAAATATTGACAACTAAAGATAAATCTTCCTGCAGTGTCAAAGAACCCATACTGTAATGTTAGTTTACTGTATGCACCGTCGGTCAGTAATATACTATTTGATTTTGTTGGTGTTTATTGTCTCAACACAGAAGGCACCAATACCTGAAATGTACACAACAGGAATAGGCTACACCATCTCACACATATACTGGTACACACACTCCAATGACTATACGCCTGGAACAGTACAGTTAGTTATGGCTAATAAAAATAAAGATACACATACTGTACTAAATCGATAGAATTATCAATTGTATCTTATATGGCAAGTGAGTTGACACAGGAGTGTTAGATTAGAGTTGGCCTAAAGACATAAACAAAATTGAAGGGATATTTCTATAGTTAGGCCTTTTATATTCACACTATATTCATGAATGGTTTTAGAATTTTGTGGTCTGATTTTTGGTAAACAACGTGAAATATAAAATTTTGGGGGTAGAGTATGACTCTTAGCACCGTATCCGGCCTTGTCCATCAGCAAAATTCATCAAAAATTAATAAAGAAAATTTTTTTGACTAAACTAGAAGCGTTGTAACATATTTGTAATTGCAAGGATGTTAATAGTCAACACTGATTGATCCTAAGGGCTTGCTTAGGGTGCCCACCCCTTCTCACGAATATTCCAGCAATATCCGTGAGCATTCCCCACCATTCTTGAATTCAAAATGTGGGTAATCCCCATAGGGAGATCTCAAACTAAACGATCTTGAATATGGATGTGTGAGAGCACTAAAATAAAAAATTAAACTATGTGCCAGAAAGTCATGTGGTACCATTGCTGACAGCTGAGCATTCAAAGTGAAAAGGTCATTTAGCTGGCCACTGAATCTGCCTCGGTCAGTGAGCAAAAGATAATATTCCCTGTGATTATCTTCCCAACACTCATTCAAAAGACCCTCACCTCACCTATGAGTGGAGAATGTTTTGCAAGTTCACCTGCCAAGTGTATGGTGAGTATCCATGTATTTTATCTTTATTCATTTAATTATTTATAATTGTTTTATTTGTGTTAATTTTATTACAGTATTATTATTATTGTTGTGTGATATTTACCGGTTGTTATGTGAGGTGTTAGGTAGGTTATGATGTCTTAAAGCTCAGTCAAGGAACACCTCTCAAATTATAACTCTTATTTGTATTGAAAAATGTTTAAAAGGTAAAAGTATTTATGTTAGGTTTTCTAGGATCACATCCCTGGTATAAATCAATGACTTGCTGAATTACATAAAGGCTTAGGTAATGTTGATGGTAAAAGATGAAAGGTTTATGTAATGTGATGGTAAACTAGATTATAGATTCAACTGTTACTTTCAGATCATCTTTGGACCCATGTTTTCTGGAAAGACAACTGAGCTGATGAGGCGTCTTAAAAGATATCAGATTAGCACTCACAAATGTCTTGTTATCAAGTATTCCAATGATATTAGGTAAGTGTATATTATATATATATATAATATGCATTTTGTTAAATTCTTATACTTTACAGTAACCAAGCAATGCAGGAGGCTTACCGGTAATTTTTCAGAGAGAGCCTAAGAGCCACACAAAGCTAGTCCAAATATATAGTGTTAACCATTATTGAAGGTTCTGGCATAACCACAAGAATTGTCTGTTTGTATCAAAAGACTGCTAGGTGGCTGCAACCTTGGGTTAGCAGCTTGATCCCTCAGTTGGTGATAGTGTCATCCATCAGTTGTAGAGTAATGATTACAACTTTGTATTAAAATTGTTTATTTTTTGTTATTTCTGTTTTATTTGGATTTATGAGAGAGAAAATTAGCTACAATACTGTACAGTATATACTTAATACTGTACAGTAAACTTATTATGTTATGTGATTCTCAACACAAATGAATACACAATTCCTATTCTTAGCACTGAGGTCTCACTATCACTACAGTTTTTGCACCAAATATTTTTTTTTTTAGCATTAAAGGGTGAAATAGTGGTGAAAGTTGTCAGAGGAACACTTAGGATTAGAAAAACAGAACACGAACAAAGACAGTACAGGTACTCCCCGACTTACGATGGGGTTAGGGATCGACATCCTGGTCGTAAGTCGGAAATGCTTAAATAACACACAGAAAATCGAAAATTTGGGTCTTTTTCTTCTCAGCACCACAAAACTCTCACTTTTAAGCTTGCCAGCCATTTTAAAGTGAATTACAGGTGAAAATTTTGTCTGTGTACTGACTTTGGGACTCAAAAATACATAATTTGACCACATTTTGGTACGACTGAGGCGGTCGTAAGTGCGGGTGGACGTAAGTCGAGTCGGTCGTAAGTCGGGGAGTACCTGTATATAAACAGCGTATGGAACAGCTTCCAACAGACTGTCATGTGAGATGAAGTGAAATTCTTAAAAAAAATTTGTGAACTTGCTCCTGTAAATCAATTTTGTTATGAGTTTCTTGCCTCCATGGGTGAATGAATCATATCAGGATGAACCATGTAGCTTTTTGTTGTAAAATTGATATACAGTACCTGTGCAAGAAATTTTATTCAAGAATTTAAAGTACATACACGAATAAAGTGGGTTTTATAATTTTGGTGGACAGTACAGTAGTGCTACAATATTAACTTTACCTTTCAGGTACGACAGTAATGGTATAGCTACTCACGACAATCAAGTCCTTCCTGCACTTTCTGTCACATCGCTGGGAGAATTAAAAGATAACGCTGAAAAATACAGCGTCATTGGAATAGATGAAGGCCAGTTTGTGAGTACAGTGCAGTAGTTGAGTGCTGTTAGATGTAATATGGAGGAATTCTTACACATTATAGTCTGCTACTAATCTCACTCTGTAAATTTTTCTTGGGTATAAAAGAAGTTTCTGTGTACCTCACCCCCACCACCTCTACACTACATTTGCCAGGATTGAAATGAGGCAGCTTAGGGAGTCGATTCTTTATTCCTTATGTTTTATAATCTCATTTATGTATTTTTTGAGTAGACCTTCATTTAAGAAGCATAATTTTACAAAAATTTCAATGTTATATAAAAAAATTATCCCCAGCTTTGTTCTCGGAAAAAAAAGGAAGTTAAGACAAAATGTTCATTAATATTCATTATGCAAGACCCTTCCTCTCCCTCCCCCATAAGAATGTGTAACAGCTTTTATAATGGGACTCTAGGGGAAATTGTGCTTGGGCTTACGAAAGTTTTTTCCAGGAACGGAAGCCTTTCATAAATTGGGGTCTCCCTGTATTTATTTTGACAATTTTTTTTTTCCAGTTCCCAGATATTGTAGAGTTTGCTGAAGAGATGGCAAACAATGGGAAGATTGTGATTGTGGCTGCATTAGATGGAACTTACCAGAGATTAGGGTTTGGATCCATCTTGCAGTTAGTACCATTAGCGGAGTCGGTGGTGAAGCTGACTGCAGTGTGCATGATCTGCTATGAGGAGGCTTCGTACACCAAACGCACTTCATCAGAAACTGCAGTCAGTTGATTTGTACCGAGCAGTATAACTTAATTAGACTCAGTTGTCCTTTTTTTTTCCACATCCAGTAGAGTATTCTAGCCATGAAATTTCCTCCATACCACAATCTGGATATTTATGCAATTAAGTCACCATATTTGTCAGATTGCTCTAAAGTTATGATGGGAGTTTGTGCAGCCTATGTTGTAGAAATTGTAAGTAGCTACAGGCATACTCCTTAGAATGTTTATTTATGGCAATGCAGGAATTTTAAATGGTAGAGCTTTCATTGTCGACCATAAGAGACGTATTTAGCCATAAAACCCAATACAGTAGTACAGTGTCTTGTTTGGCCGACCACAACGTGTTATTTTTGTTTGGTTTTACTACAAGTTGGTTAACAGTGAAACATGATTTAACTTAAATTGATGGGTTGACTTTACAGTATCACATATAGTGTTTGGTGGTTTATGGATGTTTTGCTGATCAATTAATGGGAAAATACACCTAAAAATATTTATATTTTTGCAGGTCGAGGTGATTGGCGGTTGTGATAAATATATCGCTACTTGTAGAAGATGCTTTTTCACTTCCTCCTCCCCACAGAATAGATCAACTGCCAATCTGCTCAAACCAGTCCAGGTAAATTATTTTCTTTATACAGGAGGTCCTCGTTGTATGTCTTACCGATGATACATAATATCACACATGTCACTAACAAACACAGGAAGAAATTTTCATTATATGTCACATTTAACAAATACAGTAAAACCTCGATTAACCGACCACATATTGGGGGGAAGGGGCCGACGGATAATCCAAAAGGTCGGTTAATAGTACATAAAGTCTACGGAAGTAAAACATACATTTTCAAATTACCTTTCCCTAACCTACCTCATTTAAGTCCCTCTATTCATTTTTGTTCATTTGCCATTCATATTTCAATAGAATTTGCTTTAAAACATTAACCACTTTAGTAAATAAATATGAACCAGCACAGAAACCGTGAATAAAAAATGGAAAAGTCAAAGAACATGTCATCACAAAAATTGTGACCAAGTCCCAGGTTGCTCATCTGACTTTCTGCCTCATTTACACACAATTGCAGGGTCTCAATTGTTTCTCTTACTATTGACAACACAACATACATACAGGTACATTGTTTCTCACTCTTGATTTTTTTTCATTTTTGCATTTCTTTATGGTTCTTTATTATTATTATTATTATTATTATTATTATCATCATCATTATTAATATTATAATATTATCGCCCCGATGTGGGTCAGTGACCTGTGCCCGGGTGGGCTAATCCCCGTAAAAAAAATAGGGGTTCGGGGTTGACGGCTAATCCGAAAGTCGGTTAATCGAGATTTTACTGTATGTCGTCTGCATCATCCACCGTCTTATACTAAGTCTGCCTGTGTCAGAAGTGTCATGAATAGTATTGAGAACATCTAATATAATGTAAAAATAACTACAACAAGTACTAGAAGTGCCGCTACAAGTGTTAAGTTTATGCAGCGCCAATACATCGGTCACCTCTCACATGGCAGTGTGCTGTGCTGTTGTTATAATATGTAAGTCGCCACAGACTGTACAGGTAAGTCAACTCAATATGCTGGTGTGCCTTATGAATAAAGAAAATATAAAACACTGTACAGTAATTAAATATATAAAAGACAAATTAAGAGAATAGAGGAATATTGTGTGTGTAGCTGGGTCGATAATGTTGTATTATTGTAGGGGGACCCCTCGATAAGTATGAATTTGGGGTAATACGGCAAGGCCAGAGCCCCATTTGTTCCAAGCTGTCAAGGATTTACTTGTACAGTGAAACCTCGCTTTACACGGTCAATTGAACCCACGGAGGCCCACGTAAAGCGGGAAACGCGTAAAGTGAACAATAGAACATATGGGATTAATTGAAATAGAGACCGGGCCGACCCCCAAACTCAGCTTTTTCAGACACAATACCTACGTTGTAGTAAAAATAACTTCTTAATTTTATGATGGTATGCACACACAATTAATAATTAAGTGAAATATCAATAATATTAGGTTTTTAACACTTACATTAGTAGAAAAGATGGATGGGGGGTTGGTTCCGAGGCAGAGGGCAGATTATTGGCCCTCACCTGTATCTCTTGTATCAATTGTATCACTATCCACCACAGAGGCTTGCAGGGCCTCTTTGTCAAACCCCTCAAAGTCCATATAAGTCCATATCCTCACTATCATTATCACTATCACTGACTTGGGCCGGCTGTGGTGGGTGGCGGGTGAAGAACTCGGTAATGTTTTGATGACTGGGGGACTTTGTGCGCACCCTGACCGCACCGCTTTCCGCGTAAAAGAGTACACGCACCACGTAAAATGAGCATTCCAGGTCTGGCAGGGTACCGCGTAATCATGGAAAAGCGTAAAAAAAAACCGCGTAAAGCGGGGTAATATTGTACACGGTATACGTATATGTATATGCAAATTCACTCATATGAGAAGACCCCATTCCTACCGGGAATTCAATTAATGCGAACAAAATTCAACATTATGCGAGATGTCATACTCCCTGATATGGATTCTAACCCTGATGACTGCAGATGTCACTCCAACACCATCACCCACTATGTAAAGCCTCTACCACCACCTCCATCATCGTGTCTACCCAAGTTGATGTAACAGCTTTTATTATTAAGTACACTCTACTGTACACTTGCTTTCTCTATTATTTTATAGATATTGTGTTGATTTGTTTTATGGTTTATTTGTCTTGAAAATGGGTCTGGAACATTTTCATTTTGGGTTACGTAACACATCCTATTAACACCATTTACCGCTGCACCATGTTGGCTAAAGATCTGTTTTACAATGGTAACTACAGGTAACTGAATGGTTTTCCTGCATATTCATTGCTATGAAAAAGTGATGTGCAGTAACTCACAATATTCTGAGATATGATGACGCAATCAGAATGGTGTAACACGTGGGAGGTTCTGCCAGGCTAACCAGTTGAGCTGTGTCACATCGCCCAGTGGATGATTTGCTTGTGGAAGAAGCTATTCTTTGTATGTAAAATAATGTATACTGTACCAGTAAATGTGAGGAATAAATGAAAATAATAAATAAAATAACAGAAAAATACTGCGTTGCCATTTGGCAATCTTGTTACTATGCACCAAACAGTGATCTGAAATCTTCCACTCGTCTCCCTACTGCCGTTCCACTGTGTTGAGTCCCACACACGTAAGAGATGTTTTTGACCTTATGATAATTATTGTTTTTATTTTTTATGCATATTCTGTATGAATGATTATGTGTACATGTGATATAGTGAAAAAAAATGAATATCTACCTGAAATGCCAAGTTCAAAAATAACATTAGTGCAGCTCACAGCATGGCAGGAGGCTGAGATACCGACGCCTCACCCCCCTCCTGTTCCACGATCCTCACTAACTCATGGGAACATAAAAGATGTTTATTCTCTTTATGCTTTTGGCCTTTTTATATGTACTGGTATATATTTTTTTTTGTTTTACACAATTTATATAGTATGAAAGATTTTGTGTGCATGTAACAGAAAAAAGAAAAGCATATTACTGTATGTGTGTCTGCTTTAAATTACTTGTAGTGACTGCTGGGGATTACTACTTACATTTGTACATGTACATAGCATGTATAGTAAATTAAAATAAATATTAGTTTAGTACAAATTTATTGTTTTAAACTATATTTTGTATAATTTTTTTTCTTCAATAAATGAGTTATTTAGACATTATTTAATCATTATAGCAGCAGGTTATAAAACTTGTTTGGGTTCTTCAGGGGCTCAGGAGCAGAACCTATTGATCAAGTATTGGTGACTTTTTGAGGTCTCTAACCCCATCGTATAAGGGTCATTTCCTCTGTGTGTGTGCGTGCGCGCATGCGCTGTGATACTTCACCGGCCTTTTTTTTTTTTTATCCTATGTTATTGTGTAGAAGCTACACAAACTGTACTATAATAATTATTGAAGTGTTCCCCCCCAGGAAAATGTGGCGTCCAAAGATACCAATAGTGTTTACAAGAGGCGGCTTGCGGAGACACCCGATGTAGATGTGTTAAACAAGGAAAATACCAAGATGGAAATGGCTTAGATGAAGGTCTCAGTTTATGCTATTTAAAGAAGTTTATCAGCATGTTTAGAGCTGTGAATGCATTTGTTATTTGCCGCATATGAAAGGTAACCACAAGAAGACTCTAGTACAGTATTCAAAGATTCACACACACATTTAAATGTTTTTATTTAATAAAGATTGATTTATTAATAATTGTTCAGTAATGTTTTTGGGTATTATACATCATTGAGATTGAAATATCCAATAAATTTTCATTCCTTTTATTAACGAACTAGGTTAGGAAGCAAGTATTTTAGTTTCTATGAATATTCAATGTTCAGAACAACTAAGAAGAATTTGCATATATAATAAAGTATTACATGTAACATTTATAATTTGTATGGTGCTAAGCTTTAGTGAATTATGGAAAAGTCAAATAAATATACTTATTAAATTTCAGGTGTGTTAATCTCCTGTGAATTCACTGTTATGTTAATCTTGCTATTTGTAATATGAACATTTTATTTGTTTACAGTAACAACTTATGGACTGCTGTGTCATTCTTCATGAAACCAATTGGTTCAAATATCTTTGTTGGCCAGTTGTATTATGGTCTCTTGTCTGGCCTGTGTTACTCTCCGTGGCTTCTGTTACAGGCTCCTTAACATTGTTTCTGTTACAGGCTCCTTCTTAACATTGGTCATTTAAAGAATTATTTAGTGTGAGTGGGAAACTTGTGTGTAGAGAGGAGGGACATGCTTCTGTTACACCGGCATTCAAATATTATAATGGTGATTACAGCAGGATGAGGGATATTCAGTGGCCTGGCTCAATGAGAAAAAAAAATGCAGATACTATCCTAAATATCGTGGTTAATTTGGAACCCGATTCAAATGAATTTTTATATTGGTTTTTGACTGAAATGGAAAAATAACAAATAAAATATTGTAATCGAGAAGTATACTGTACTGTGCAGTGTTAAAAAAAATAAACTTTGACATGGACTCAACTGGGCTGGTAACATTACTAGTGTAAAGTCTCTGCTTGGCAGAGTTTTTTGTTTCTCATTGTGTGAACTGAGTGAGGGTAGTTTCCCTGGTATTTTATGGCATTATTGTGCGCCTATTCAACATAAACCAAGAGCAAGTGAAGGAAGGAAAGCCGAGAGAGAGAACTGGATTATTTAGGCTCTTGTCTGTACAGTAATAAACCGTAATAAATGTTGCTTTCATATTGTGTAGAGAAATGACGGTTTGCACATGAATGTACGTGCATATGTTGGCCTTCTGCTGTCGGTCTTGTACCACCGATGGTTACTGCTATTGTTCCGTTTATATTAAATAAATTACTAATGAAAACGTAGTCTTTTTCCTTTAATTTTGCTACAGGTACAGCCAGAGTCTCTCATGACCAGTTTCAGATGGAGAACCTTCATGTTTGTGAACCGTGACCAAGAATAGTCCCGTCTCCATGTAAGTTTTAACTAACTACGTATTGGTAAATTGCATTTTTCTTATATAAAAAATTCAATCCTATATTTATATACAGTAGTAATAATTGTTAAGCGAAATGACCAGGTTTTTGCATGAATTCATACTGTGGGCTTCCAACCAGAGTTCTTTATCACTATTACCTCGTGAATTATACTGTAAAAGTTTCATTAATAAACATTAAAGTAGTTTTTATCATTTTAGTTTGGGGGAAAAAGGTTAGTGACACAACAGATGTGAAAAGGTCCCTACGTAATGTATTTTATTATTGTTTTATTGTTAACGGTAATTAAGGAATCGTAATACGACCATTTGCTTCTCACTGCAATATTGGATTACCGGGTACACGTTTCATTTGTAATTTGTGGCTTTATTTTACATTTCTGTTAAATTGGATTTTGGCACGGAAGTAAAATGTGCAAGAGTTGAACGTGCCAGTAAACTGTTTAATTAGGATGAATAAATGTACGGATTAATTTGAAGAGTGACAAAGGGGCATAGTGACTAGAGGCATACAGTACAGGTCGGTTCTCTTATCCTAAATGCTTGGGATCACAAGGGTCTTGAATTTGGGATATTTTTGGCTTTTGGAATGCCTATAAACCTCGCACCTGTATAATGCGGTAGCTAACTTGGCGGGGATGTGAACTAAGTATATAGAGGTGTATATAGCCTGCTATCTCTACCATCTGTTCGGCACTGCCTGACTTGGCAGGTGTTAAGCATCCTGTGTGTTGCCTCATTCATTCATTACATACATACATACTGTATTAGTGTAATTTTTTGCAGTTTTTATTTAATTTTGTAAATATATATAGCAATTTTTTCTACTAATAGGCTAAATACAGGACATAAATATAGCGACCAATATATAATGGAATTTTGCTGTTAAAAAATGGTTGAGTAAAGAACATTGTGTACAAACGCTATATATAATATCATGTTGATATAATATTGTATTGAGTATCATACTAACAGTTGGTTATCTGTGTAAAAATGAGAGTAGAGTAGAGTACTGCAGAGTAATATACAATGAAATAAAACTTGTTTATAACAAAGGGGGACTCGCAGAGGTTGTATAGAAGCAGAAGTGTTAAAATTAAAGCCGGCCGTCAGTCCAACGTGTACTCTAACCTTCATATTTAGTTGTACAAAGTAATTACTGTAAAATGTGGCAAGAAATCCTCGTTTACAGTAGAATTTTCCATTACCTTAAATTTTGACCCCAAAGGTCCCGATTACCCTAAAATGGGGGTACAGTATCGCTGGGGAAAATGGATTCCTGAGCATTTATGACTTGGGATAAGTGACTCATAACCTGTACTGGTGTTTAATATAGTTAGAAATTGGTGAAAATGGTCCCTTGTAAAACTTGTTAGGGTTACATGTCTGTTATTTATGGCACAAATGACTGGTCTTTTTTGTGGATAGTTTGAATTAAGTCGATCAAATTTGGTACTGTAGTTTTGTTAATGCATCATAATTTAAGAAGGAAGTGTTTGTGGTTTTGTTCAGTATTAATGAAATGTGAGGAGCTTTATTAGTGAAGTTTGATTAATCGTTTTATTGGTACTAATGGTCCGGTACAGGAGCTGCTGCAGTCCATAACACTAGTGATTGTTGTTGGATAATCCATTAACCTTAGACTGAACATGTAGGTAATAAGAGCCAGTACAACTGTAAGTATTGTTTATTATACAGTATTGATTAATTAGTTTGGCTCCAACACTTGATCGTAATTGTAGCGCTACAGTAGTCTTAACGTGGATATTGCCAATTATCTACGGGAGAGTACGGTAGTTTTTATTTTTGGAATGTAAACATTACTTTAATAAACTTAAAAGATACAAGAGTTGATTACACTTGTAGGAAGAGTTGTTGAGTAATATAAAATGAATTTAACTACTATGTATGCCAGGGTAGTTTTAGATGGAATAGGTTTAATACTTGACTAGTATGCAATCTGTGTGTAACATGTTGAAAGTCTGGAACAAATCAGTTATTTTTGAAACAATAATTCACAGCCATAAAGTTGTCAAATATGTTATTATTTTGGGTTTTGTAGGTAAAATGGGAAGAGACGTCGTTGACCAAGATTGGCATTGGCAAGTGTTGTAACGGTTTGGTGAAAGGGATGACCACCTGTTTGGGGGCAATGCAGTGTGGCACCAGTGTGTAGGGATGACCACCTGTCTGGGGGCAATGCAGTGTGGCACCAGTGTGTAGGGATGACCACCTGTCTGGGGGGCAATGCAGTGTGGCACCAGTGTGTAGGGATGACCATCTGTCTGGGGGGCAATGCAGTGTGGCACCAGTGTGTAGGGATGACCACCTGTCTGGGGGGCAATGCAGTGTGGCACCAGTGTGTAGGGATGACCACCTGTCTGGGGGGCAATGCAGTGTGGCACCAGTGTGTAGGGATGACCATCTGTCTGGGGGGCAATGCAGTGTGGCACCAGTGTGTAGGGATGACCACCTGTCTGGGGGGCAATGCAGTGTGGCACCAGTGTGTAGGGATGACCACCTGTCTGGGGGTAATACAGTGAGGGAAGGATTTGTGCTACTTAATCTACACTGGATTTATTTCCTTCATTTCTTCCATATCCTAGGGTCAAGTTTCACTTCATCTGAACCCAGCCAAGAAGAGAGTCATCTTTGGACACCAGCCGACCCCACCATAAGGAACTTCATCTATAAACTGCAATCAACCTAGTGAAATCCAGTGTAAACAAATGGAAATGAAATTGTAGAAAAATATGGAAGACTTTTCTGTACATGTATTTTAATATTTTATTATGAGAATACCTGTACTGTATTGCTGTAACGTCTCTATTGTCTCTTTTCTCCAGTCATCTATACAATAGTCACTTACCAATGTAATTTGAAGAATCAACAACTGCATTTGCCCCCATATATATATGTAACTCACATCTTCAGGGGTGAGTACAGACTAAGGAGAAGTACAAAACAAGGTGTATATGTACAGAGGAGGATGAGATCAGGTCCACAATGGTCAGGTATTAGGTAATGACCCTACTAATCTTTAAAAAGCACCGCAACGGTCGGTAGTCAGGTCAGAGGGTAAGGTGACCCATCCTTCTCACCTGGTTACAAATCTTCTTAATTACAAAATTGTCCAGTTTGTACATGCCATTACTCAAATTCATGTTGACTGCTTCCGTATGTTTAATGAGACTAGATTCTATAATGTTCCTACTGTCAATTGAATTACAAGGTAATATTGAGGAGGCATTATCCCAGTCAATGCAATGCTTATTATCCCTCAAATGAACAAACAGAGCATTGGATTCCTGGCCTGTCCTAACACTATATTTATGTTGTTTTAGTCTAGTTACAAGATCTTTACCTGTCTGGCCTAAGTAAAACATATTACATTCCTTGCAAGGAACTTTATAAATGCAACCAATTGTGTTGTTGGGGGAGTTCTTGATTAACATTTGTTGAACAGTGCAGGAGTTTTTAAATGCCACATTGACGTTTCAGGTTTTTAGTTGTAAAGGAATTTGAGAGAAATTTTTGTGAAATGGTAATACTAAGATATTCTAATGGTCATGGGTGGGCTTGGGATCAGTTAGAACATAAGAACATAAGAAAGTGGGATACTGCAGGAGGCCGACTGGCCCATACAGGGCAGATCCCTTTCACACCCATCCCAGCACTTCCATGTGCCTATCCAACTTCGTCTTGAAGCTCCCTAGCGTCCCCGATCCTACTATAGCACTCGGTAGCCTATTCCACATATCCACAACTCTATTACCAAACCAGTGCTTGCCTATATCCTTTCTGAATCGGAATTTATCAATTTAAAGCCATTTGTTCTAGTTATTTCGTTATTACTGAGCTTCAGAACATCTTCCATTTTACCCTTGTTAATCCCACTTACCCACTTGAACACCTCTATCATATCTCCCCTAACTCTACGCCTCTCTAATGAATGTAAGCCTAAGCTTTTCAGTCTTTCTTCATATGGAAGGTTTCTAATATTATGGATCATTTTTGTCATTCTTCTTTGTACTCTCTCCAAAGAATCTATGTCCATTCTATAATAAGGACACCAGAATTGAACCGCATAATCCATGTGTGGCCTCACTAATGCTAGGTAAAGTTTCAAGATAACGTCAGCAGTTCTGTTACTCACACTCCTAGATATGAACCCAAGAATCCTGTTTGCCTTGTTGCGAACGCTAATACATTGTTTTCTAGGTTTCAAGTCGTTGCTAACAAATACACCTAGATCAGTTCTATAAAAAGATTTCTTAGTAATGTTCAGGCATTGTTGAAAATACTGACTGTTTGACTCTATTATGGTGGGCAGAATAATAATGAATGTATGAACACACATTAGTAGGTTTTCTATAAATAGTGAACTTAAAGGTATTACCTATTCTGTGTATCAGACAGTCTAGGAATGGCAATTTGCAGTCATGCTCTAATTCTACAGTGAATTTGATCGAGGGGGCTAAGTTATTAAGTTGTGGCAGGAAAGCTTTTAGGTCCTCATTACTTGGCCAGAGACATAATACATCATCTACATATCTAAACCAGACTGCTGAAGGTGGTAAAATATTACTTAATGGTTTCTTTTCAAAGAATTCCATATATTGGTTGCTTAATACAGGTGAGAGTGGATTACCCAATTGTGACACTGTCAAAGACTTCAGGCCCCCTGACTTACTGTATCATGAACTATGTAATTACTTCATTGAATCAGGTGTGCTTGAGGACATTCTTGCTGTTTATCCCAAATTTGCTAGCCCACACTGATTAGTCTTCAATTAGAATATGACTCCAATGTATGTGATCCACTGACCTATATATGCTGGGTGAATGTGATGTATTTCCTTCTTTGTGTACGAACCTCTGTCCTGCGTGGCAGTGAACAGTGGCATTACCCACATGAATCTAACCTATATATAGTGTCAATGAATATGATGCATTCTTTGTGTACGAACCTCTGTCCTGTATGGCAGTGAAAAGTGACATTACCCACATGAATCTGACCGACGTATATGTATGTATGTGTGCGTGTGTGCATGTATAACAATTTTATCCCACTTTCCACTGTAATAATGCACGTCATTTCAGCAAAAATATTACATTTCCATATTCTCAGAAATAAATACAGTTGTACCCCATTTAACGCGGGTCAATTGAACCCAGAGGGTCCCGCTGTTAAGTGAAACTGCTAAGTGAACAACAGAACATATGGGATTAATTCCAATAGAAACCGCCCCACCCCCAAACTCCACTTTTTGAAGGCACATACCTATGTTGTAGTAAAAATAACATCTTAATTTTATGATGGTACATGCACACAATTAATACTTAGAGAAATAGAGAAATACAGTCGCCAAGTTAATGTCCATTCAAATAATGGACTCAACTCCTCCCCTCACACTACACTGCCGGGCTCTTCCTCTCAGAGAAATTTTTTGGGGAAAACCACTAAATTTTAATAAATAATACCTCAAACAAAGTTAGATAATACAATTGACATTGCTGGATTCCTTGTAAGACTAGGAATATTTTGAATAAATTTCATATATTTTGCACAAAAGATAACATAGTTACCTAGAGAAAATTTTATCTAAAATTTGTATGTTTAATGCAAAATATATGATGTTTATATTCAAAATGATCACCAAATTATAAGAATTCCAGCAATGTAAATTATATTCTGACCGGTAATTTGTATGAATTTTTTGAGCTAAAACAAATATCTTCAGTTAATAAAAAAATAATAATCTTCACGACACTATCTGTCAACAAAGTACCCCACCTTGCCTCCCCCAACCTTGGCGGTCAGTCCCAACCCTCCCCCACCAATCCTCCCTTCCAGAGTTTTAACATTTAGTATTAAATAATACCTCAGATTAAAGTTAGAATAATATAATTGACATTGCTGGATTCCTTGTAGACTAGGAATATTTTGAATATAAATGTCATATATTTTGCAAAAAGATAACATAGTTAATTTGAGAAAAATTTTTATCTAAAATTTGTATGTCTAATGCAAAATATATGATGTTTATATTCAAAATGATCATCAAATTATAAGAATTCCAGCAATGTAAATTATATTCGACCGGTAATTTGTATGAATTTTATGAGCTAAAACAGGCAGTCAGGCAGGGGGTGGGGATGTGGGGCAAATCTAAAATAGCGTCGTCTCGAGGCGGACACTCACAGCGTGATATGTGGAAAAAATTCGTGTTAAGTGAAAGTTCAGCTCTGGCGAGGCACAGCGTATATGAAAAAAGCTTAAGGTAAAAACCGGCGTAAGTAATACTGTAGTAGTTTTGTTGAAGCGTAATGTACAGTATTTAACAGATGGTCGGTCAGTCCCTCCCTCCCCCCTACCCCGCACCAACCCTCCCTACCAGATGTGTGGGAAAACCAGAATATTTACCTTTTTAGTAATAAATAATACCTCAAACTAAAGTTAGGATATTATAATTGACATTGCTGGATTCCTTGTAAGACCAGGAATATTTTGAATACAAATGTCATATATTTTGCACAAAAAATAACATATTTACTCAGAGTAAACATTATATCTAAAATTTGTATGTCTAATGCAAAATCTATGATGTTTATATTCAAAATGATCATCATATTGTAAGAATTCCAGCAATGGAAATTATATTCTTGCTGGGTAATTTGTATGAATTTTATGAGCTAAAACAGGCAGGCAGGCAGTCAGGCAGGGTGGCAGGTGGGGGGTGGTGCGAATCTAAAAATAGCTCTCGAGCCGGACACTCTGCGCGTATACGTGGAAAAAACCCGCGTTAAATGAAAGTTCAGCCTTGGCGAGGCACCGCGTATATGTGAAATCGCACTGAGCGAAACCGTGATAAGCGGGGTATTACTGTATATATATATATATATATATATATAGTATATATATATATATATATATATATATATATATTATATATATATATATATATATATATATATATATAGTTATATATATATATATATATATATTTATATATAATATATATATATATATATATATATATATATATATATATATATATATATATATATATATACACACACAGTTGTACCCCATTTAACGGGGTCAATAGAACCCAGAGGGTCCCGCGTTAAGTGAACAAGAGAACACTATGGGATTAATTCCAATAGAAACGGGCCCGACCCCCAAACTCCACTTTTTGACGACACATAACTGCCGTATATACCCGTGTATAGCACGAGTTCTTAAGACCAAATTTTTGGGCAAAAAGTTGGGGGTCGACCTCTATACGGGTAATAGTTTCGTTAGGTTGAAAAATATTTACCAGTAACTACCAGTAAACGATGGAAACGACGCACCAACGCACCACCCTCTGTGAGTGTCGGTACAGTTGCCAGGGCAGATCTCTTGCGTCATCATAGCAAGCCCAAAGTAGCCAAATGCATGGTATGGTATGCACAGGAGTATGTAAAACATAAAGTATTCATTTTTAAAAGTTTATTTATAGATACATAAATTTTTGTTAATTAAATTTGAAACATCAATATGATGTGAGTCAGGTTATCTACACACAGTTGCCAGTTTCAAAATTTTCCTTTTAAAATTTTAAGTTACCGAGTATTTCTTTTCCCAAATCGTTTTACAATACTGTAGGTAAAACAGTATACTATTGTGCAAACCCCACAGAAAAAAAATTAACAAATGGAGACACCAAAAATGTAAAAAAAAAAATGCTGTCTGACTTGCAACACTGTTGGTAGGGTCAGGTGGTTCTAACGGTATCTGCCAGGACCCGGTAATCAAATTTATAACAATATCTAACCTCAATTACTGTAGTTTATCTGATGTAGGCAATATGAAGTAAAAAATACCAGTTAAAGTGAGAAATTGGAAGAGAATAAACAAGAAAGATGTTGGGCTATTTTTGGTAGGGCTGAGGGAGAGAGTACCAGCTGTTTGGTCTTTTTTGGCGGGAGAGTCACGCAAATATCCGTACTAGTATTTGTTTGGTGTTCTGTATTTTTAAAAATGAATACTTGTAAATTAAAAGTACCGTAACATTGTATTATATAAAAACTTGTCATATTTCTGGAAAATAAGAAGCAAGAAAATAAGAATACACCGGTAAACACAATTTCAACGTACGCTAAAATTAAAAGCTGCTTAAGAAGGGCCGATGCAAACACAAAGCCTCCGTATCAGCTAGACGGTACACGTGTTTTTCGAATCGTTTTCAGTTAAAAAACTTTTACATCACAAGTGAATTAGGATAGAATATTATTGTAATATGACAGTTTTTAACTGAAAACCATTCGAAAAGCGATTACGGTAACATCTTTTGAACGAAAGAAAGCGAGTTGTAGTGGATGTCTCCCCTACAAACTAACTGCGCAGCAGCCCACCACCTGCTATCACATTCCAATGTGCCGCCTTCCCTAGCAACCAACCAGATGTTACCGTATCTTAGCAACGAAACTATTCACCGGCTACTTCTCGGGTTTTCCCACCATGACTCATAGCCGCTGCTGGGTGTATATAAACTCTGTCTCTCCCTTGAGATTCAGTCAGACCATTCTTCTTGAACTAGCAACACCTCCTCCTCCGCCGCTGCCTGGCTGCCCCTCGCATCTCCTCGCCTGCCTGGCGGTCCTCGCTCCCGCCAGCGAGCATGTCCTTCTCTGAGCTTCCTCACCAACCAACTCTCATTCTGACCATATTTCTTGAACAAGCAACATCTCCTCCAGCAAGCTCCACGCTGTTAACAATTCATTCAACCAGGAGGCCAGCAACAGGCAACACCTTCTCTAACGAAGCTCCTGCACATCTACCTCCTTCAACAAGCTACTCACCGCACGTCTCTACCAAGCAGCCCCTCACCACACAGCACCTCCAGCACCAGACTGTCTATCATATAACTTATATATTATACAAGAATACCACATTAGAGTTTCCTTCCATCCTGAGTGCTAGACAACTTTAATATCTCGATACCCCTACAATGGTGACTCCCGGAGATAAGCACTCACACAGGATGGAGGAGACACTGATCACGCTCCCAGTCTTCAAGCAGACACCAGCTCCTCTTCCTGCCTCACGCACCACATTCTGACGACCCCAGCACACCCGTCCTGCCTCAGACGCCGACCCCGGCCCAGCAGTACCTGCCGTGAGGGAAGCACACAACATCCATCGCCTCCACACCCCCTCTTTTCTCCCTCAGGTACTCCCTGCTAATGTCCTGCACCCTGCTGCTGTCGTGGACCCAGCTGCTGTCACGAGCCCTAATCCGCTTCTGCTGACGCAGCCCCTGCTCCTGACCCAGGCCCACACACACCCCAGCAGGCGCATCTGACGACTCAGTACCTGCCGTGAGGGAAGCACACAACATCCATCGCCTCCACACACCCTTTTTTCTCCCTCAGGTACTCCCTGCTAATGTCCTGCACCCTGCTGCTGTCGTGGACCCAGCTGCTGTCACGAGCCCTAATCCGCTTCTGCTGACCCAGCCCCTGCTCCTGATCCAGGCCCACACACACCCCAGCAGGCGCATCTGACGACCCTGTACCTGTCGTGAGGGAAGAACATTCATCGCCTCCACACACCCTTTTTCTCCCTTCTCCCACAGATCGTGTGTATCTAGACAGTTGTATTTCAGCGATCGGCTCATCACGCCATCGCCGTTGTCTCACATGAGGCATGCACCGCCCGGTCTTCCTCACATGTGCTAAGCAACTCTACAAACAACAAGTCTCCTACACCGCCTGGAGGGGAGAGGGAGTATTGTAGTGGATGTCTCCCCTACAAACTAACTGCGCAGCAGCCCACCACCTGCTATCACATTCCAATGTGCCGCCTTCCCTAGCAACCAAGCGTATCCGCATTCCAATGCCCGCCGTATCTTAGCAACGGAACTATTCACCGGCTACTTCTCGGGTTTTCCCACCATGACTCATAGCCGCTGCTGGGTGTATATAAGCTCTGTCTCTCCCTTGAGATTCAGTCAGACCATTCTTCTTGAACTAGCAACACCTCCTCCTCCGCCGCTGCCTGGCTGCCCCTCGCATCTCCTCGCCTGCCTGGCGGTCCTCGCTCCCGCCAGCGAGCATGTCCTTCTCTGAGCTTCCTCACCAACCAACTCTCATTCTGACCATATTTCTTGAACAAGCAACATCTCCTCCAGCAAGCTCCACGCTGTTAACAATTCATTCAACCAGGAGGCCAGCAACAGGCAACACCTTCTCTAACGAAGCTCCTGCACATCTACCTCCTTCAACAAGCTACTCACCGCACGTCTCTACCAAGCAGCCCCTCACCACACAGCACCTCCAGCACCAGACTGTCTATCATATAACTTATATATTATACAAGAATACCACATTAGAGTTTCCTTCCATCCTGAGTGCTAGACAACTTTAATATCTCGATACCCCTACAGAGTCATTGTTTTTGTCACGATTTTATCCCACTTTCCACTGAATACGTACGTCATTTCAGCAAAAATATTACATTTCCATATTCTCAGAAATAAATAGTAGTTTTGCTGAAACGTGATGTATTTCAATGTAAATTAGGATAAACTACATGCAGAAAACAAAAGACCTTACCTAACCTTCCGATGTTCAAGATATGTTACTCGTATTTTTAATAGTTTTCGGTTAAAATACTGTTATATTAGTGATATTCTATTCATACCGTGGTTGATATAATACCTTCACGGAAATGTAATATTTTTTGCTGAAATGACATACGTATTAGTGGAAAGTGGGATAAAATTGTGATGAAAACATCGACTTTCGCTTTGTTTCGTTCAAAAGATGTTACCGTAATCACTTTTCGAATGGTTTAGTTAAAAAACTGTTGTATTGTATTACAATAATATCCTAATTGACTTGAATAAATATTACGATACCATATTTCTTAATATTTTCATTAAAATCCATCAAAATCATTTTCTTTGTCATCGTCTGCAGCACCAAACAGCTTCTCCCAGTCCTATCCTTGAACAGGGCTAGAGGGTACACGTGTTTTTCGAATCGTTTTCAGTTAAAAAACTATTACATCACACGTATATTTTACCTAACCTGCGCCTGAATGAATATATTCTCGGAAATAAATAGTAGTTTTGCTGAAACGTGATGTATTTTAATGTAAAATAGGATAAAATACATGTCGAAAACAAAAGACTTTACCTAAGCTTCCGATGTTCTTGAGATGTTATTCGTTTTTTTAATAGTTTTCGGTTAAAATTCTGTTATATTACAATGATATTCTATTCATACTGTGCTTGATATAATACATTCACGGAAATGTAATATTTTTGTTGAAATGACGTACGTATTAAAGTGGAAAGTGGGATCAAATCGTGACGAAAACAATGACTCACTTTCTTTCGTTCAAAAGATGTTACCGTAATCACTTTTCGAATGGTTTAGTTAAAAAACTGTTGTATTACAATAATATTCCCTCCTAATTGACTTGAATAAATACTTGAATGGAAATATACAATATTTTTGTTGAAACTACCTGCGTTTCAGTGTAAAGTGTCGTAATAATAAATGGTAAACAAGTTTATAGGACGTAGAGTTTTTCTGAAGGTTTTGTTGTTCCTTTACCCTCAAAAACTTGGGTCGACCTATAAACGAGGAATATCATAAATTAACGATTTCTTGGTCATAAAATCGGGGTCGACCTATATACGAAGGGGGGTTATAGACGAGTATATACGGTATGTTGTAGTAAAAATAACATTTTAATTTTATGATGGTACATGCACACAATTAATACTTAAGAGAAATACAGTCGCCAAGTTAATGTCCATTCAAATAATGGACTCAACTCCCTCCCTCTCTCACACTACACTCGCTGGCTCTTCCCTCTCAGAGAAATTTTTGGGGGAAAACCACTAAATTTTAATAAATAATACCTCAAACTAAAGTTAGGATAATACAATTGACATTGCTAGATTCCTTGTAAGACCAGGAATATTTTGAATATAAATGTCATATATTTTGCACAAAAGATAACATACTTAGATTAAAAATTTTATATAAGATTTGTATGTCTAATGCAAAATATATGATGTTTATATTCAAAATGATCATCAAATTATAAGAATCCAACAATGTAAATTATATTCTGACTGGGTAATTTGTATGAATTTTATGAGCTAAAACAAATATCTTCAGTTAATAAAAAAAAAAATAATCTTCAGGACACTATCTGTCAATCAAAGTACCCCACCTTGCCCTCCCCCCCTCTTCCAACCACGCGGTCAGTCCCAACCCTCCCCCCCACCAATCCTCCCTTCAAGAGATGTTGGGTGAAAAATTTAGATTTTAACATTTTGTATTAAATAATACCTCAGATTAAAGTTAGGATAATATAATTGACATTGCTGGATTCCTTGTAAGACCAGGAATATTTTGAATATAAACGTCATATATTTTGCACAAAAGATAACATAGTTACTCAGAAAATTTTTTTATCTAAAATTTGTATGTTTAATGCAAAATATATGATGTTTATATTCAAAATGATCATCAAATTATAAGAATTCCAGCAATGTAAATTATATTCTGACAGGGTAATTTGTATGAATTTTATGAGCTAAAACAAATATCTTCAGTTAATAAAAAAAAAAAAATATTCTTCACAGGATAACAGATGGTCGGTCGGTCCCTCCCTCCCCCCCCACCCCCCCACAAACCGTCCCAAGAAGATGTGTGGGAAAACCAGAATATTTAACTTTAGTAATAAATAATACCTCAAACTAAAGTTAGGATAATATAATTGACATTGCTGGATTCCTTGTAAGACCAGGAATATTTTGAATATAAATGTCATATATATTTCTGTACAAAAGATAACATATTTACTCAGTATAAGTCTATTTATCTAAAATTTGTATGTTCAATGCAAAATATATGATGTTTATATTCAAAATGATCACCAAATTATAAGTTAAGAATTCCAGCAATGTAAATTATATTCTGGCCGGGTAATTTGTATGAATTTTATGAGCTAAACAGGCAGTCAGGCAGGGTGGCTGGTAAATCTAAAAATAAATGCTCGAAATGGACACTCACCGCCGTATATGTGGAAAAAAACTGCGTTAAGTGAAAGTTCATGCCTATGCAGGCACCGCTGCATATGAAAATGCGCTAAGTATGAAAACCACAAGAAGTGGATAATACTGTGTATATATATATATATATATATATATATATATATATATATATATATATATATATATATATACAGTTGTACCCCACTTAACGCGGTCAATTGAACCCAGAGGGTCCCACGTTAAGTGAAATCCGCGTTAAGTGAACAACAGAACATATGGGATTAATTCCAATAGAAACCGGCCCGACCCCCAAACTCCACTTTTTGAAGGCACATACCTATGTTGTAGTAAAATAACATCTTAATTTTATGATGGTACATGCACACAATTAATACTTAAGAGAAATAGAGAAATACAGTCGCCAAGTTAATGTACATTCAAATAATGGACTCAACTCCCTCCCCCTCTCACACTACACAGCCGGCTAACAGATGGTCGGTCTGTCCCTCCCTCCCCCCCCCACCCCCCACCAACCGTCCCAAGGAGATGTGTGGGATAACCTCAAACTAAAGTTAGGAAAATATAATTGACATTGCTGGATTCCTTGTAAGACCAGGAATATTTTGAATAAAAATGTCATATATTTTGGACAAAAGATAACATAGTTACCTAGAGAAAAATTTTTATCTAAAAATTGTAAGTTTAAAGCAAAATATATGATGTTTATATTCAAAATGATCACCAAATTATAAGAATTCCAGCAATGTAAATTATATTCTGACCGGGTAATTTGTATGAATTTTATGAGCTAAAACAAATATCTTCAGTTAATAATAAAAAAATAATCTTCACGACACTATCTGTCAATCAAAGTACCCCACCTTGCCTCCCCCCCTCTTCCAACCGCGCGGTCAGTCCCAACCCTCCCCCCCACCCCCCACCAATCCTCCCTTCCAGAGTTTTTAACATTTAGTATTAAATAATACCTCAGATTAAAGTTAGGATAATATAATTGACATTGCTGGATTCCTTGTAAGACCAGGAATATTTTGAATATAAATGTCATATATTTTGCACAAAAGATACCATAGTTACCTAGAGAAAAATTTTTATCTAAAAATTGTAAGTTTAAAGCAAAATATATGATGTTTATATTCAAAATGATCACCAAATTATAAGAATTCCAGCAATGTAAATTATATTCTGACCGGGTAATTTGTATGAATTTTATGAGCTAAAACAAATATCTTCAGTTAATAAAAAAAAATAATAATTCTTCACACGGTAACAGATGGTCGGTTGGTCCCTCCCTCCCCCCCACCCCCCACCAACCGTCCCAAGGAGATGTGTGGGATAACCACTAAATTTTAATTAATAATACCTCAAACTAAAGTTAGGATAATATAATTGACATTGCTGGATTCCTTGTAAGACCAGGAATATTTTGAATATAAATGTCATATATTTTGGACAAAAGATACCATAGTTACCTAGAGAAAAATTTTTATCTAAAAATTGTAAGTTTAAAGCAAAATATATGATGTTTATATTCAAAATGATCACCAAATTATAAGAATTCCAGCAATGTAAATTATATTGTGGCCTGGTAATTTGTATGAATTTTATGAGCTAAAACAGGCAGTCAGGCAGGGTGGCGGGTGGGGCAAATCTAAAAATAACGTCTCGGACACTCACCGCGTATATGTGGAAAAAACCCGCGTTAAGTGAAAGTTCAGCTTTGGCAAGGCACTGTGTATATGCGAAAACGCGTTAAGCGGGGTAAAACTGTATATATATATATATATATATATATATATATATATATATATATATATATATATATATATATATATATATATATATATATATATAATAAATAAATAAATATTAAAGTGATAACCGTGGTAACAGTATGAGATGTTCTTATTACCACCATACTAAATGTTACATAATACTTCCTTGAGATAAATGTATAGTATATATCAGGTGCCTCAAAGAGAGCTCAGGTTCTCAACTGGCTCAGCCATGTTAATATTGTTATTATTATCCACTCTGTATCTGTATTTTTCTGGCTAAATAAAATGTTTCAATCAATCGTCCAGGATTCTGGTACAACACCTATTGTTAAAGACATGTTAAACAACTTTGCTAAGGGCATACTAAGCTCTTCCTTACAATCGTTTAATACTCTGGCAAATATCTCATCGGGACCAGGTGACTTATTAGGCTTTAGTTTGTCAATTTGTTTACTAACATCATTACTCGTCACTACTATCTCGCTTAATTTGTTTTCTTCACTATCCCTGAATAGAGTCGGTGCCTCGGGTATCATTTTTAAATTTTCGGTGGTGAAAACTGTTGAAAAATATTTATTCAGATTATTGCTCATTTCCCCGTCATTATCAGTTAGCTCGCTGGTATCTGTCTATAATGGTCCAATCTTTTCTCATGTTTTAGTTTGATACATTTGGTAGAATCCTTTGGGGTTTGTCTTTGCCTCCCTTGCTATCTTTACCTCATTATTCCTCTTAGCTTTCCTTATCTCGGTCTTAACCCTACTCATCAATACCTTATAATAATCCCGGAGGGAAATTTCGCCAAGATTTATCCTTCTACCTATAGCCTTCCTTTGGCCAATAATGTTCTTTAAATAATTATTTATCCCTTTAGGGTCATTGTTGTCTGATCTGAGTTTTTTGTATGGTATGTTCTGCCTTTGTGCATTAAGTAACTCATTATTTAAGTTGTCGTGGAACTCGGCAATTTCAGATCTCGTTATCAGGTCAGTTTCAACTGTCAGGTTCACCCCCAAGCGCGACACCCCTTCCCTCAACTGCCTCTTCAAAATATCAAAGTTTGCCCTTCTGAAATCTGGGACTTTTGTGGAATTTTCCTTACGTCTGCCCTGAAAATCTAACTGGAATCTAATTTCTTTGTGATCGCTGTTTGCAAGCTCGTTCCCTACCTCGACATTGCTAATGAGGTTTTCTCTGTTCGACAGAACTAAGTCGAGTATATTATTACTCCGGGTGAGTTCGGTTATATGTTGACTTGGGAAACAGTCCTGGATCGTTTCGAGAAAATCTTCTGATTCCGAGTTACCCGTAAGGTCAGTCCAATCTATTTGGCCAAGGTTAAAGTCGCCTACTATACAGACTTTGTTGTGTATGGAAGGCCTGCGCATTTCATCCCAGATAATTTGCTCATTAACTCTATCAAGATTGGGAGGTCTATATATTACTCCCGTGATTAATTTTTCCCTACCATCGATTAATTCTACCCAAATTGTTTCTGTATTCCGCTCAGTTTTTATTTCCTTATTTATTTCACACTTCAGATTATCCCTGACATAGATTGCTACTCCGCCTCCTTTCCTGGTCTGCCTATCGGTATGGAACAATTTGTAACCCGCAATTTGGTATTCGACAGGTAACTCACGTGAGTCTAGGTTGACCCATGTTTCAGTGAATGCTATTATATCGATTTTTTCGGTACATACCAAGGCCCTAACATCATCCTTTTTGTTTCTCATACTTCTACTGTTCGCGTAGTAGACATTTAAGTTAGTTGTGTTCTGAGTCCTCCCTTTACCGCGTTTAGGTTTAAACTCCCTGTCAAATTTAGTTTTGTCATCATTCCTAACACTATTTCCCTGTAATCTTTCACTTTGTTCACCCGCTCCCACTGCAGTCTCCTCCACCCCCGTGCCCATATGTTCCCCTAGTAGTTTAAAGACTTCGATATCTTTTGTACTGCCCCCTCTAGAGACCCAGTATTTTATCCTATTTTACATTGAAATACATCACGTTTCAGCAAAACTACTATTTATTTCCAAGAATATATTCATTCAGGCACAGTTAAGGTAAAATATATGTGTGATGTAACAGTTTCTTAACTGAAAACGATTCGAAAAACATGTGTACCGTCTAGCTGATAAGCAACAGCTGGTGGTGCGTCATGCATCGTTGTAAACAATAGGAGGTTGAGGTGGATTACCGGGTATTATATTAAGTGTGAAATATCGAAAAGGTTTTTATTACTGGTATTTTTTGTAGATCAATGAGTACTGTGATACCGTATATGATATGATAAGTTAGCCTGTGCTAAGAACTTCAACATAGTCTACTGAAAGCACATTGTAAGGTAATTTAGCCTATTGTAAGTTGGTGAGCTTCATCTGCTGAAGGAACTGCACAACTTTTCATTACTGATTGGTACATATTTTACATTTCCATTGTTTACTGGCAGTAAATGGTCAATATTTTTCATGTCTGAAGCTAAGAGTTGCTCCTTGCCTGTCCCATCATGCACGGATTCAACCTAACAAAACTATTACCCATGTAGAGGTCGACCCCCAATTTTTTGCCAAAAAATTTGGTCTTAAAAACTGGAACTACACACAAGTATATACGGTATTTAGAATTTGGCAGAATGATAGCGTCTTGAAATGTGATTGGTTTATTCATTAATCATTTGTCTAAGTGCACAAGTTGCCAAATTGAGCCATCATATAGCACTCAAAGGTAGTAAATAATATTTTTAAGAAGGTATCTTCATAACAAATATTATACAGTGTGTTATAGTGACCCCTGTTGTAAGCTGGTCTATGGAAAGCTCTCACACGAACGCATCTAGAGTAAATAACCTTCTGATACAGCTTATACCTTTATTTTCAAATCATATTACAAATTACATCCAGTATTGTATTTTTTCTGTATTACTGAAGAGGTTATATTAATCCTGATGAACCATAAACCATAAGAAGCCAATCATATGAGAATATAATACTGAATCAATAAATAAATAAACCAGGAGAATATGGCAACATCTGATCAGTTCCAGCCTGCTTATATATTCGAGTGTCTTAGTTCTCAGTAAGCCTAAAGCAAATCTGATTATATCACTGTACAGTATTCAATAAGTGTTGTTGATTTCATAATAATATTTTTAGTTAATCTTCCCCATTTCTTAACTTTTTTGGGGGGGGGGAGCGGTGTATTTCTGGTGACCAGAGCATCTCAGAGTCCCAAAAAAGTGAATCCGATATATTGAAGTCTGATTTATCAGGTTTTACTGTACTGTGCATATATAAATATTTCTTCATATGTACAGTGGTCCCTCGACTAACAAGCACAATTCGTTCCAGAAGGTTGCTCGTTAACCGAAAAATTCGTTAACCGAAATCATTGTTTCATTGGGTTTTTGGGTAATTGGTTCCAGCTCACCGAAAATTGCCTAAAGTCAACAAAAAAGGTAGTAAAGTACACTTACTTTGAGGTGTGTATGTAGAAGGCTCCTGGATGATAATGCTGATGTGAATTTGAAGTGGGAGGTGCAGGAGGAGAAGGGAGAAGAGAAGGAAGTGGAGGTGGAGGAGAAGCATTTTACTGCTTCTTGGAAGGTGAGTCACCTTCCATGAAAATGTCAGGAACCTCTGGACTGACAGATTCTCCACCATGATCATCCTCTCTCCTTCTTGAAGTGGAAGGCTGAGGGCTAGCATCTTGTTCCCGCTGCCTTTTACTGAAGAAACTGTCAATTTTTGTCTGTGGGGCATCTCTCCTCCTCATCATTAACTGATGTTTGACACAAAGCTAGTTCAGATTTTTCCACATCTGGGTGCCTTGAAGCCAGTTTCCTGAACTTCTCCCAGTGGTGAACAACAACTTTCAACTCTGAAGTTGACATATGGTCATCACTTTCTATTTCCTCCTCACCACTGTCAGCCTCTAACATCTCCTCCAGTTGCTGCAAGTCTTCAGGAGTAAGTTCCTGTTCATGAGACATCACAAGCTCTTCTACATCATCCTCCTCCACTTCAAGGCCCAATGACTGACCAATGGACACAATCTCCTGGTCCAACTCTGTTTCTTCCTGAAATCCCTCAAAATCATGGACTACTGATGGCCACAGTGCTTTCCATGAAGTATTCAGGGATCTAGTGGAGACTTCTTGCCATGAGGACACAATCAATTTTACAGCCTCCAGGATGTTAAACTGTGTCTTCCAGAACTGTGACGGTGTTAGTTCAGGATCAGTGGAAGTTGCCTGATGACACCTCCTGAACATTTTCTTCATGTACAGCTTCTTAAAGTTGCTGATCACATTCTGGTCCATTGGCTGTATGATTGATGTAGTGTTGGGAAGCAAAAACAGCAGTTTGACAAAGGCAAATTGAGACTCCAAAGTTCTGGCAAGTTGAGGGTCATGACCAGGGGCATTATCCATAAGGAGAAGAGCCTTTAAAGGGAGTTTATTGGTGGTTAGGTAGCTATTTACAGAAGGGCAAAACACCTCAACAGCCCATTCATTAAAGAGTTGTCTTGTCACCCATGCCTTACGGTTGGACTTCCAACAAACTCCAAGCCGTCCTCTTACCACTTGTTGTTGCTTGAACACCCTGGGGTTCTCAGAGTGGTAGACAAGCATAGGCTTCAGTCGGAAATCCCCTGAAGCATTGGCACCAAGCAATAGAGTGAGACAGTCTTTCATGGGTTTATGCCCAGGTAAAGAGGCTTCATCTCTGGATATGAATGTTCTTTTGGGCATCTTTTTCCAGAATAGCCCAGTTTCGTCCACATTAAACACTTGCTGTGGAAGATATTTTTCTGTATCCATCAGTTCTTTAAATTCCACTAAAAACTTTGCTGCCCCTTCCTTATCAGCACTGGCAGCCTCACCATGCCTAACAACACTAAATATGTCACTTCGTTTCTTAAATTTTTTGAACCAGCCCTTGCTGGCCCTAAAATCTTCAAAGTCTGTGCCTGAAGAACCAGGTTGATCTACCTTTCAATGTTCGTATATTTCCCTGGCTCTTTCACAAATAAATTCAGTAGAAACTGAATCACCTTTCATCTGTTTTTCCCTAATCCAGATGAGAAGTAACCTCTCTGTTTCTGCTATTAGGGATCTACCTTTGAACACTCTGGTAGATTTGTCTCTCACTTTCACTTCCTTGAAGATTAATAACGAATTAAAAAACAAGGAAAAGCGTTTATGTCGAATAGTCTAAAGCAAGATGTTACCTCCACTGAAAAGACACAGAGACTGAAGCCTGTATGGTGTGTTAACACGCTGTTTGGCGTGCATAAAACTAGTTTCCTGTACTTCGATTATGTTCAATAATTGTTAAAATGACTAAAAAATTTAATATAAAACTTTTAAAATGATTGAATAGTACAACCTTCTTGATATATACTAAAATGGTAAGGAATTTAAGCCCTAGAACCGATTACTGTATTGGCGGACTAATACGACAGCTAGTGTGCAAGCGAAAACATGTTGAGGGGCGCTCGTAAGGAATTCGTTAATCGAGGGAATGCTCGTTAACCTAAGTTAAGAATCTTATGAAAGGTAATTCGTTAACCGAAATCTCGTTGACTGAGGCGCTCGTTAACCAAGGGATCACTGTACATACAATACAAAAAAAGTAAAATAATACAGTAATAAATCAATGTAATTCTGAGCTGAGCTATCAGGGGAAGGGTAAGGTGATGAGTCAGGTGGTTAGGTGACAAGGCAGGTAGATGACGAGTCAGGTGGTTAGGTGACAAGTCAGGTGGTTATATGACGAGTCAGGTGGTTAGGTGAAAGGTCAGGTGGTTAGGTGACGAGTCAGGTGGTTAGCATCCTGTGTACCGCCAGCAAGGCAATAGGCGCTCGTAACACTCGTCTTGCCCGCGGTGCCCACTGTTTCTCTGTGTGGATGTCGGTCACACTAGAATAACCCATTATAGTACATCCTTCTTTCCACCCACAGCCAAACTGTGGAATTCTCTTCCTTCTTCTGTGTTTCCACACTCAAACAATGTCTGACTTTTAAAAAATGGTTTTCCAGAATCTCACAGTAGATTACAGTTTTGCCCCCGCCAACGGCCACACAGGCCACAAAGCTGAACTTTCACTTAACGCGGGTTTTTTCCACATATACGCGGTGAGTGTCCGAGACGCTATTTTTAGATTTGCCCCACCTGCCACCCTGCCTGACTGCCTGTTTTAGCTCATAAAATTCATACAAATTACCAGGCCAGAATATAATTTACATTGCTGGAATTCTTATAATTTGGTGATCATTTTGAATATAAACATCATATATTTTGCTTTAAACTTACAATTTTTAGATAAAAATTTTTCTCTAGGTAACTATGGTATCTTTTGTCCAAAATATATGACATTTATATTCAAAATATTCCTGGTCTTACAAGGAATCCAGCAATGTCAATTATATTATCCTAACTTTAATCTGAGGTATTATTTAATACTAAATGTTAAAAACTCTGGAAGGGAGGATTGGTGGGGGGTGGGGGGGAGGGTTGGGACTGACCGCGCGGTTGGAAGAGGGGGGGAGGCAAGGTGGGGTACTTTGATTGACAGATAGTGTCGTGAAGATTATTTTTTTTTTATTAACTGAAGATATTTGTTTTAGCTCATAAAATTCATACAAATTACCCGGTCAGAATATAATTTACATTGCTGGAATTCTTATAATTTGGTGATCATTTTGAATATAAACATCATATATTTTGCTTTAAACTTACAATTTTTAGATAAAATTTTTTCTCTAGGTAACTATGTTATCTTTTGTCCAAAATATATGACATTTATATTCAAAATATTCCTGGTCTTACAAGGAATCCAGCAATGTCAATTATATTTTCCTAACTTTAGTTTGAGGTTATCCCACACATCTCCTTGGGACGGTTGGTGGGGGGTGGGAGGAGGGAGGGACCGACCACCATCTGTTAGCCGGCTGTGTAGTGTGAGTGGAGGAGGGAGTTGAGTCCATTATTTGAATGGACATTAACTTGGCGACTGTATTTCTCTATTTCTCTTAAGTATTAATTGTGTGCATGTACCATCATAAAATTAAGATGTTATTTTTACTACAACATAGGTATGTGCCTTCAAAAAGTGGAGTTTGGGGGTCGGGCCGGTTTCTATTGGAATTAATCCCATATGTTCTGTTGTTCACTTAACGCGGATTTCACTTAACGCGGGACCCTCTGGGTTCAATTGACCGCGTTAAGTGGGGTACAACTGTATAACCTATTTCTTTTCTATTTTTAATTTCTTTTTACTCTTATATTTTCACCCCCTTGGCCCTGTTGTGGGTCAATGACCTGTACCCGGGTGGGGTATTCACCGTATAAAAAAAACCTAAATGTAAAGAAAAGAAACCGTGAGGGATGGAAAATATCTCCCCGGGCTCTGCTGACCTTAAGTGTGCAGCGTTGCCGTTTGCAATAAAAAACACCTATTTGTTTATTGCATAATTTGTTTTAGGTTCATTTGCTATGCTGCTACTATCAATTATTTTGTTTGTTTTTTTGCTTGGAAAAAAAAATCATTATGTATATACCTGTACAGTACAGCTACTCCTCGACTTACGACATACTCGACCTACGACTACCCGCACATACGACCTGCCTCAGTCAGTATGACCACCCGCACATACAGCAGCCACAGTCGGTACCAAAAATTTTTCAAATGACTAGCGTCTTTTCTAGACCGAAACGTTTCCGTCCAATACGAGAGCGTCGCGTGGACTGGGTCGCACTGCCTCGTGGCTACAGCACCCACGCTGTAGAGCACTTAGTTGGTGTTTGGCTGCCGTTGTTGTCAATAGTGATCGTGCTGTGTACTGACATTATTTTCGTATCTAATTCACTTTAGAATGACTGGAAAGCATACAAGTGAGAGTGCTGGTGGTGCTCAGAAGAAAGGGAGACAGTCATTTACTTTTGAGACGAAAATGAAGATAATAATGTAGTATAAAAATGGAAAAACTGTAGCTTCTCGCACTCGACCATATCTACTATTTTGAAGGACAAGGAACGTATTCGTGAGGGAGTGAAAGGATCAGCACCTATAAAGGGAACTATAATAAGGAAGAAAAGACAAGGTCCTATTCATGAGATGGAAAAATTACTTGTGATATAGATGGAAGACCAGATGCAAAATCATGTTCCCTTAAGCCCTCTAACCCTACAGGCTAAGGCAAGAAGCCTTTTCGAAAGCCTGAAGGAGCAGGCAGGAGATGAGTGCAACCAAACGTTCACAGCAAGTCATGCAACGATTTTGCTTGTACAAGGCGCACAATCAGCTATGCTGCTGTCCTCTTCTACACTTTGACCTGCATGGGTTTCTGCAGCAGCTGCTGCACTGACTTTACTTGAGCTAGCTTCATCATCATAGTCGGCTTTGCTGATGCTGTCGGTGTCCACATCTTCTCCTAACCTCTTATCCTCAAACTTAGCATAGGCTACACCTTGCACGTTAGCACTGTCATCTCCAACACTGGCACTGCTAAAGTTACGAGCACTACTAGTAGCAACACAACTACTACTGATCAGGTCGGTTAATTTTCAACATTTAGCTGCATCAGCCTTAAGAGACTTTGTTTTCTTATCTCAAAAATTTTTCGCACCACCTTTGCATTTTTTACTGGGTCGACTTTCAATTGGTATTTTGGCATGTCACACAGATTCAGTGGCCTTCTATTCTCTGACTCTCTCCCACCCTCTATGGGTGTGTATGGTGGCAAGGGTATGTGCTAGTGTTGCCACAACAACAAAAAAAGAAAATGTATCAAAATTGTTAAAAAAGTACCAATTTTTTTTTTTAAATGTACCACACAAAACTGTTTATATTTTTCAGTATACAAGTCAAATTGGGCAGTTCTTTGAACTGCTAATGTGATGGTTAAACGAAATAAACAAAAATTGGCACAAAAGCACAAATGAGTAATGTCATGTGACTGCTGAGATACTGTATTATGCAACTCCTAAGGCAGATGTCAGAAGCATATACAGGTTGTACCTCTCTAGTCTGGCAACTTCGGGTGCAGGACCATGGAAATTTCCGGACCATGGAAATTCACCCTTTTCCTGGATAGATAGTGACTTGTGCTTACGCTTGGAAGCACTAGCACCACTTTCTCTGCTTCATGGTCTCTTTGAAGACACATTGAAGGGTTAAATGTCGTACAGTAGCTTCTCAAATTTCGCGAGTTTTTAATTCGACGTTTTCTATTTGAACACACACAAAAACAACACATTAAAAATTTTGACAGCGGAAACTAGAATTTCGACGGGTTTGAACGGCCCACCAAAGTTCAGACGACGTGCACAATCCTGTAAACAGCGTCATTTCTCTTATGTACAAAAGATTCATTATTGTTTATTACTGAAAGTCTTTTTGATTGAATTAATGTTTGTGTGTGCAAAATGAGCAATACAATTCATTAATAATATGTAGAATATTAAAACACGAGGAAATGAGACAGCATTGTTTTCGCTGATTACAAAACCAGTGACTGACTGGTTCTCATATAAAACTGAAGAAAATAAGACCCTGGTTGTAGCTGTAGTAAAATTAATATGGTTGTTTTAAGTAATGTTATTTAATGTTAATAAATGGAACAATAGAAGTAGCTCACGATAATGGTAAAGAAAAAAGAGAGATCGCGTATGTAAGTGCGCACACGTGAAAATATATCGTCATTACTTTACATAAGAATATGAAAGCAACACGTATTTACTGTTCATATATATTTTAATTAATGTTTCTGAATTTGTTTTTATTGAATTAATGTTTGTGTGTGCAAAATTAACAATACAATTTATTAATAATAAGTGGAATATTAAAACACACGAGGAGACGAGATGGCTGACGGCATTGTTTTTGTCAAAGCTTACAAAACCAGTGACTGATTGGTTCTACATATAAAACTGAAGAAAAAAAGACCCTGATTGTAGCTGTAGTAAAATTAATGTAAAAAATTAATATGGTTGTTTGAAGTACCTGTAATGTTATTTAATGTTAATAAATGGAACACTATAAGTAGCTAACTGTAGATATATGAGACGAATATGGCTGTAATATGTAACTCTGTACTATTTACCATTATTGATTCAGGTCTCTGTATTATATGTTTTATAATCACACTCCCTTTTGTCACCGAGTGTTAGTTCAGGCTTTGGGCACATGCGCGCTGTACGCGCATGTGCAGAGAGAGATACCCAGAGAGATTCCAAGACAGGAAGCTGTTTACCCTTGTCTTAACTCCTTTTGTTTGTACCAGTAATAGAACTTACGGACTTGACATCAGAGTGTTTCCTTTATCCCTGAGTGCAAGGACCACCTGAGTATCATACATGGCGCAGTGTTTAGCTGGGACATCACGTTATTCAGAATTGGAGTGGACACAGAATCTCTCTAGGAGCCGCCATCTTGTCAACTCCTCTTGTCGGGTGGATCTTGGTGCGTACCTCAACACGATATTCCTGGATTTACAGTGCAGTGTTGTGAAGTGTTTTTTCAGTGTTGTGTGTGCCCTTTAGTGTCTTTAAAGTGTTTCCCCGTGTTCCTGCACTTTTTACAAAAGAGGGGAGCCTTTTTAAGAGCTATGGGAGAGCTCAAGTTTTGACATCCATCCCCGCTCATGTCTCGACCAGACGGATGTCGGTGCAGTAAGTGGACTCCAAGTGGATCGGGAAGTGGATCAAGCGGCCCCACCCACCCTTAGCCCCCACCACACACGTCCGCAATCTGCCACAGGTGTCGACTTCCTTCATTTAATTCAGTTTTTGGAAAAAAACCGACGACAAGACGACATCAGGAGGTGACAGGAAGACGATGAACGAAGGCGTGAAGAGAATCACAGACGTCAACAAGACAATGCCAGGTTCAGCGCCATTATCGAGTTGTTGGCACCTGTTAACCTTCAAGCAGCTACTACACCTGCCTCTTCGTCCACAGGTGCACCTGCAGGGTCCTCTTCAACTTCTTTGCCGCCCCCCCCCCCACGGAAAGCACTCGCTCAGAGTCCACCGCCACTCCAAGCTGATGCCTCGTTCCAGGTATTCCGTGAATGGCGTCGGAGGTGGGACGATTATTCGATGATGGTCGATTTATCAAGGTTGCCTAGGGAGAAACAGCTGATCCAGATGAGGATGTGTCTCACCCTAGAGACGCAACGTATCCTGGAGCACACCCTGCAAATTCCCCACAGCACAGACAAGAGTGTGAAGGACGTCTTGGATGCTTTACAGACGCATATCAAGGGCCTCCGCAACGAAGCTCTCCGTAGGAGAGAACTTCTCAGTTGTAAGCAGCTGGAGGGTGAGTCGTTTGCCGATTTTTACGTACGACTCAGACGCATCGCTGAGGAGGTTGACGTTTGTCCTGGGAACTCGTCGACTTGTGAGGAAACACAGCTGAAGATGATTATCCTCATGGGCGTGCGGGACGAAGAGCTAATTCAGAAGCTTATCTCCCTCGACACTGCCTCTTCTCTACAGGATGTTGTCACCACCTGCCGCTCTTACGAAGCCACCAGAAGTGCGACTTCTGCCATTCGTGCTCCATCTAACCAGCTGTGTGCCATCTCCGCATATACGAAGAACAAAGGACATGACCGGACTTCAGCTTCACATCCGACTTCAGCTTCACATCCGACTTCAGCTTCGCATCAATCTTCAGCATCACTTCAGACTTCGACGCCAGGTCATTCCTGCCAGTATTGTGCTCGTCGGCATGGTTCTGAATGCCCTGCCGCTGACAGCACCTGCAATAACTGTGGCCATCGTGGTCATTGGGCTCGGACACTGAAGTGCCCTGCCAACAACGTTCAGTGCCGCTCCTGTAGCCACATTGGACACTATGACAAATGCTGTCAATCAAAGAAGAAGAATAATACTACTTGCAAGTCTCAGGCGGCGAAGAACAAGCGCTGTCGTCGCGTGGGATCCTCTTCTTCCCCTGTCAGCAAGACACCTCAGCCCATCTGTGTTCACCTGTCATACGGCGACATTACTTCCCATATCCAGATGCTTCCTGACACAGGTGCGGACGTCACAGTCATCGGCCCAAGACACCTCGACATTCTGCGGATCCCTAGGAGGAGCTTGCAACCACCGTCAACTTCTACAACACTTACCGCAGACGGTTCTACAATGGCACCTGCTCTGGGTACATTTCAGGCTACCCTCACCCTAGGTAAGCAGTCATGTTCTGCCAGGATTCAGGTCCTCAAAGGTGTTCAGATGCCACTACTGTCTTATGGCCACTGTCAAGAGTTGGCCATGATATCTTCAGACTTCCCTAAGCTAATTCTGGAAATAAAACATGTCAACAGGTGCAAGGAGCTGCCCCTCCCACCCAATACGTCACCTTCTGCAGCCAGGGAGTTCTTCCTACTGCAATTCAAGGACGTGCTGGTTTCCAAGGAGGACCTCAAGACGGCTCCACTCAAGCCAATGGCTGGCTCCCCCATGAGAATTCACCTGAAGGATGACGCAGTACCTTTCGCCATCCACACACCGAGACAGATACCCTTCGCTTTCCAGAGCCAAGTTAAGAAGGAACTCGAATCTATGGTAGCCCAGGGGATCATTAAGCCTGCTGGTGACGACCCCTCGGATTGGTGTCACCCCATGGTAACAGTCGCCAAGAACATTACTGGAGTTCGTATCACCGTCGACCTCACCAAGCTGAATAGCCAAGTTTCCCGCCCGACCCACCCTTCGCCGCTATACGCAGTGTGGACCCGAAAGCAAGGTACTTTACTACAGCAGATGCCTTATGTGGGTACTGGCAGATGGAACTTGCAGAAGAAGATCAGCACCTCACGACGTTCATCACATCGTACGGCCGATTTCAGCACTGCAGAGGACCTATGGGTTTTGCGGCTACTGGCGATGCTTTCTGCCTCCGTGGTGACATGGCCCTTCAGGGTGTGGCGAACTGTGTCAAGGTCATCGACGACGTGCTCCTATATGACGAGGATTACTCCACGCATCTTGAGCGTATTCACCAGATGCTCACCAGGTGCCGCAAGTACGGGATCACCCTCAACAAGGATAAGTTTGTGGTCGCCGCACCTAGTGTGAACTTCTGTGGGTACACCCTCTCAGGCAAGGGCATCTCGGCTGATCCTGGAAAGGTCAGCACGATCCGGGACTGCCCAACTCCTGCCAACCTGACCGACCTCCGCTCGTTCATGGGCCTGGTAAACCAGTTGGCTGAGTTCACCCCCAACATCGCCGTTGCAGCACAGCCTCTACGCCCCCTGATGAGCCCCAAGAGAACATTCACCTGGACAGCTGACCATGATGAGGCATTCCGTCGCATCAAGACAGCTCTCCTTAGCCCACCTATTCTCGCTTCCTTCGACCCGGCCCTGCCAGTTGTCCTCCAGACTGATGCCTCTCGCCTCTACGGGATTGGATACGCTCTCCTACAGGACCACGGCAATGGACGCCTTCGTCTGGTTCAGTGTGGCTCTCGGTTTCTCACTGACGCCGAGACTCGCTACGCCACCATCGAACTGGAGCTGTTAGCCGCCGTCTGGGCCATGACCAAATGTAGGTTGTATCTGATCCGCCTACAACACTTCAACCTCATGATGGATCATCAGCCACTCATCCTGATCCTGAACCACTACTCCTTGGATGCGGTCGAGAATCCCCGCTTCCAACGCCTTAAGGAGAAGATCTCGCCCTACCTCTTCACAGCTGTGTGGTGTGCTGGCAAGCTGCTCTGCATCCCTGATGCTTTGTCACGAGTCCCAGTCAGCCACCCCACACCAGAGGACGAGATCGCATGTTCTAATGCTACTGCACACCTCAGGACCGTAGTGACTGTGAACGCCGTCATTTCAGAAGAGTCTCCACCGCAGGACGCCGACAGGACTCTTCAGGAACTCCGAGCCGCGGCAAGAGCGGACCCTTCGTACATCCGTCTACTGAACTGCGTGACCTCGGGATTTCCCTCCAACCGGTACGACTTACACAGCTCTCTACTCCCATACTGGAAGATGCGGGACGACCTCTATGCTGATGGCGACCTCGTCTTGTATGGAGCAAGAGTTGTGGTTCCTGCCGCCCTCCGCCGCCGCACCCTAGCCCACCTGCAAGACAGCCACAGGGGTGTGGAAGCTTCGAAGCGCCGGGCGAGACAAGCTGTTTTTTGGCCAGGCATTGACTCCAATATCGCTAGTTCCGTTCAAGTCTGCGAGCCATGCCAGGTGCTGCAGCCTAGTCAGCAGCAGGAACCCCTCATGAACAACGACAACCCTACGAGGCCCTTTGAGTCCGTCTCTGCGGATTTCTTCGTTGTGGCGGGAAAGTCCTTTCTCGTCATCGCCGACCGGCTCTCAGGGTGGCCTGTTGTCGTTCCCTGCGGAGGCAACACTACTGCCTCTCATACAGTACATATGTTCTGTCGCTACTTCCGGGAAGTTGGTGTCCCTCTCCACCTGAGGACTGACGGCGGGCCCCAGTTCACCAGCAACGACTTCCGGGACTGCATGGAGCGATGGGGAGTTCATCATGTGGTGTCCTCGCCACATTATCCCCAGTCCAATGGACATGCCGAGGCTGCCGTAAAGTCCGTCAAGCATCTCATCCTCAAGACGGCACCCTCAGGCAACATTGACTGTGAGAAGTTTGACCGGGGTTTATTGGAATTGCGGAATACCCCCAACTTCACAGGTCGCTCCCCAGCACAGATGTTATACGGCCACCCACTACGGTCATGTGTCCCTGCCCATCCTGAGTCCTTCTCGAGGGAGTGGCAGGCCAAAACCGAGGACTGCGATCGTCGTGCAGCCGCCCGTGCTGACCAGGTAAAGGCACAGTACGATCAGCACGCCCGACCCCTTCCCAGGTTGAGTATCGGGCAAACAGTTTGGGTTCAAGACCCGACGTCTCACCGCTGGGACAAGGTCGGGGTTGTCATGGGCTGCGGCAAGACCAGGGATTACGAGGTCCATCTCCCTAGTGGTCGGGTATGGTGGCGGAATCGCCGCTTCCTTCGTTCAGTACCGTCCCCTAGTGGTGAACCCCTCCCCCACATCCCTGTGAACCCTTGCTTGGACGAGAAAAGTAAGTCCTCATTCAGTGACCCCCCAGTTTTCCCACGTCACTCTCAAAGGCTCCTGGAAAAAGAGTCCGCTCGAGATTGCACTACGAGCGTGTGGGGGGAGGGAGGTGTAGATATATGAGACGAATATGGCTGTAATATGTAACTCTGTACTATTTACCATTATTGATTCAGGTCTCTGTATTATATGTTTTATAATCACACTCCCTTTTGTCACAAGTGTTAGTTCAGGCTTTGGGCACATGCGCGCTGTACGCGCATGCGCAGAGAGAGATAACCAGAGAGATTCCAAGACAGGATGCTGTTTACCCTTGTCTTAACTCCTTTTTGTGTTTGTACCAGGAATAGAACTTACGGACTTGACATCAGAGTGTTTCCTCTACCCCTGAGTGCAAGGACCACCTGAGTATCACACACTAACCATTAATGGTCAAAAAAAGTGAGACTGCGCATATGTAAGTGCGCACATGTGAAAACATATCGTCATTCCCCTACATAAGAATAAGAAAGCAACACTTATATACTGCTCATATATATTGAAGGGTTAAATGTTGTACTCTGTATAGACAAGCAGAGAGAGAGAGAGCAGCCGAACTGCCGGATGTAAACAAACCTTAATTTCCCGCGGCTTTGTTGTTGTTGTTTTTTTACGGGGATTAACCCACCCGGGCATAGGTTACTGACCCACATTGGGGCCTGAGGGGCAAAAATTTAATCCTCCTGTAATAATAATAACAATAATAATAATAATAATAATAATAATAATAATAATAATAATAATAATTATTATTATTATTCAGGTAAGTAAAAAAAAGAAAGAAAAAAAGCTGCCTATCTACCTATTGGACAGACTAAAACCGTTCCGGACCATGGGAGTTTCCGGACCACAGAATGCCGGACTAGAGAGGTACAACCTGTAATAGAAATACAGTATACTCTCGATTTAACGGAATCCAATATAACAAACTCTTGCTTTAGCGGAAGGAATTTTTCCACTATTTTTCGCTCGATTTAGTGAACTAGTTCGCTAAATCAAGATCAATTCCGTTAATATGCTCACTCCTACGGAGACACCTCAGACACATGCTGTGTACGTAGAACCATGAGAAACATTATTCATGGTTTACCGGTACCTTAAACTAGGGGGTTTGATGATTGTATTAAGTTTTTTTTCTATTAATTCTAAACTTTTTTCAAATTGATAGTTGCACTCTTTTGACTTTCTCCCCCTCACCACTTCCTTTCTGAGACTTCTGAGAAACTTTCAGCATGATGTCTAAGCACAGTAGTTAGTTGACCGAGAGGTAGTAGTGAACACGCGGTGGCGGCAGGACACAGACCGAGTGGATGTAAACAAACCCCATTGCCAAGTGGTGCATTTGGCACAAAATTTACTGGAATCATACTCGATTTAGTGAAGTAGTTCGCTAAATTGAGCGAAAATAATGAAAATTTGATTTAGCGGAAATTACGATTTAATGGAAAGGAGCAGCTCGAATTAGTTTGTTATATCGAGAAAATACTGTATAACTTATTTCAGGTTCTGTATTTTATACCCAGATTCTTTCTTGATAGTCAGACATCAAGTAAGGTGAGTATCGAGCAAAATCAGGCTAACTGAGAAAAGTAATATTTCTACTGTGGTTTAGTGATGCATTATTGAGAGCCTGGCAGCCCAGTCATGTGTACAAATTGAGCTCAACGATCTCCATAGGACCACTGGTACTGAACGTGTAAATGTGATGGTGATGGGGGGCTGTGAGCTGTCTGCATTATTTACTTTTCTTGATTTTTTTTTCTTGTCCTTGCCGGCCTCCAGCAAACAGATTGACCAGCCCACTGGGAATTCTCCTGGTGCTCCAGATGGCAGTCCATCCCTGATTTCAACCCAATCTACTTTTAATTCTCTACCAGATTTTGGCTAAGTAGCCGTTTACCTCCACCATGGGCCATTCAGCAATTAGACCAGGTGCCCCAAATCACCTTTCTAAGCACAAACAATGGAACCAATTTTTCTCCTCCCTTAGGTTACTTGGGTTTACTCTGGGGTTATGACGTTGGGTAAGTTTTATAAGCTTCTCCACCTCTTGATAAAGAATGGCAGAATCAACAATGATACTGATGGGATTTGGGGAGTTTTGAACGGAAACAAGGCATTTGTGGACCACAGGATAATGAATTATGAACTTTAATAGCCTTAATTTCTTTATAAAAACAAAAATTGGGGCACATAAGAATGCATCCTTATTTTTATCCTACAAATTAACTCTGAAAGAGAACAATTTGCTTGATAATGATATCTTTACAAACCAAATACTGTACAGATTACATCTTGGGTCCATTGTGCATTTGAATAATTTTCAGCATTTATTCTTCTCTTTATCTAACAAAAAAAAACAAACACAAAAACCACTGCCATTACAACACAAAAAGGTGAAAGAAAGCATCCTACCTTCTCATCAATAACAGCAGAAAGCGGCATACGATCAAAAACGTCATTTATATCACTCCAAACTTTCATCCCAAGCTCTTCACCAAACTTCGTAATGCATTCCCTGCCAAAAAAAAAATGAAAAATTAAACAAGTTTTATATAAATCCTCATCTTTATTGTCATAAAGAATATTAATCTATTCACAAACTTGTACCTTCCATATATACTTGTGTATAGATTCGGTTTTTAAGACCATAATTTTAAGAAAAAAGTTTGGGGATGACTTATAATCACCTAACATCTTTAAGGGGTTGAAATCCATACATAATTAGGGAAGGAATGCTAGAATTTACTGTTTATTAAAAAAAATAGTAGCTTCCAGTAGGGTAATTAATGTAAGAATGGGAATTTATCATTATTAATTTAGATTATTAGGTTCATGTGAGCAAATGACAGACAACTTAATAGGGTTGGGGGGGGGTTCAATACTGTATGCAGTGTGAATAGTTTTTGTCACTTTTCAAGGGTAACATGTTGCATAAATGCTGCTGTGATACTGTGCATTACTTTAGTATCAATTAAAGTGATATCCCAGTTAGTTGGAACAATTGGTGCAGAGCACTTCCAGGATGAGAGATTTCCAGCTAACTGGTGACTTTCTCAAACCTGGAAAAATTCCTCAGCCCCGGAAATATTTCCGGTTAATGGAAAAAACATTCCGAGTGTTTAAACTATGCATCTTGCACAGACAAACACTAGCTAAAATACTCAGAATGTTTCTGTGTGCTGGGGGGCTTTCCAAGAGTCTAAACTAAAAATCTATATGATTTGGTTGTGAATGAAGCTGTGTGTCATCATCAAGAACTGGTATTTTCCACTCCCTTGGAGCTGTGGGGGATTCGTGGGTCTCATGTGACTGATCTGACCTGACACAATGTCAGGTGGAGGTAGGGTGGGGTATTAGTGGTCTCATATTACTGACCTTCTGATACAATGTCAGGTCACCCATTGTCGGGTGGGAGATTAGTGAGTCTGAGGACCTGAAGATGTCTTGAATAAACATGAAAGCTAAAATACAGTATTTTTTATACTTACACTTATCGCATTATATCCCTTCAACATTACGTTACATAAGATTTTAACCCTTAGGCCTCGGGTGAAATTCCAGAACGTCCAACTAACACGCCTCGGGTGACGTTCTAGAACGTCCGCCTACTTTCCCGCCATTTTTTTTTTAAATTGATTTTTTCACGCTGTAACAATGCGGGGGTGGGGGTGGGGGGGTTACTGCCAGCAACACCCTAACCCGGGGCTTAAGGGTTAAAATGTGGAGTGAGAAAGCAGAAGGGCGTGGGTGATTACAGAGATGGTGTGGTAACATGCACCAGTGTTGCAGAGCGCTAAGCTCCTCAACAGCTGATATTTTAAATAACCACCACGCAGTTAACCACGCATAAATTTATGTCATACAATATAGGGGTGTGTGGGTGGTGTTCGGGTGTCTGGGCGTGATGGTGTGGTATTGTAGTGGACTTCTCCCCTACAACTGCCTACAACTGCGTAGCAGCCCACCACCTGCTATCACATTCCAATGTGCCGCCTTCCCTAGCAACCAACCAGATGTTACCGTATCTTAGCAACGAAACTATTCACCGGCTACTTCTCGGGTTTTCCCACCATGACTCATAGCGGCTGCTGCGGGGTATATAAGCTCTGTCTCTCCCTTGAGATTCAGTCTGACCAATCTTCTTGAACAAGCAACACCTCCTCCTCTGCCGCTGCCTGGCGACCCTCGCCTCTCCTCCGCCTGCCTGGCGGTCCTCGCTCCCGCCAGCGAGCATGTCCTTCTCTGAGCTTCCTCACCAACCAACTCTCATTCTGCCCATTTTCCTGAACAAGCAACATCTCCTCCAGCAAGCTCCACGCTGTTAACATTTCATTCAACCAGGAGGCCAGCAACAGGCAACACCTTCTCTAACGAAGCTCCTCCACATCTACCTCCTTCAACAAGCTACTCACCGCACGTCTCTACCAAGCAGCCCCTCACCACACAGCATCTCCAGCACCAGACTGTCTATCACATATCTCATAATATACAAGAAAACCACATTAGAGTTTCCTTCCATCCTGAGTGCTAGACGACATTAATATCTCGATACCCCTACAATGGTGACTCCCGGAGATTAGCACTCACACAGGATGGAGGAGACACTGATCACGCTCCCAGTCTTCAAGCAGACACCGGCTTCTCTTCCTGCCCCACGCACCACATTCTGACGACCCCAGCACACCCGTCCTGCCTCAGACGCCGACCCCGGCCCAGCAGTACCTGCCGTGAGGGAAGCACACAACATCCATCGCCTCCACACCCCCTCTTTTCTCCCTCAGGTACTCCCTGCTAATGTCCTGCACCCTGCTGCTGTCGTGGACCCAGCTGCTGTCACGAGCCCTAATCCGCTTCTGCTGACCCAGCCCCTGCTCCTGATCCAGGCCCACACACACCCCAGCAGGCGCATCTGACGACCCTGTACCTGTCGTGAGGGAAGAACAACATTCATCGCCTCCACACACCCTTTTTCTCCCTTCTCCCACAGATAGTGTGTATCTAGACAGTTGTATTTCAGCGATCGGCTCATCACGCCATCGCCGTTGTCTCACATGAGGCATGCACCGCCCGGTCTTCCTCACATGTGCTAAGCAACTCTACAATCAACAAGTCTCCTACACCGCCTGGAGGGGAGGGGGAGTATTGTAGTGGACTTCTCCCCTACAAACTAACTGCGTAGCAGCCCACCACCTGCTATCACATTCCAATGTGCCGCCTTCCCTAGCAACCAACCAGATGTTACCGTATCTTAGCAACGAAACTATTCACCGGCTACTTCTCGGGTTTTCCCACCATGACTCATAGCGGCTGCTGCGGGGTATATAAGCTCTGTCTCTCCCTTGAGATTCAGTCTGACCAATCTTCTTGAACAAGCAACACCTCCTCCTCTGCCGCTGCCTGGCGACCCTCGCCTCTCCTCCGCCTGCCTGGCGGTCCTCGCTCCCGCCAGCGAGCATGTCCTTCTCTGAGCTTCCTCACCAACCAACTCTCATTCTGCCCATTTTCCTGAACAAGCAACATCTCCTCCAGCAAGCTCCACGCTGTTAACATTTCATTCAACCAGGAATCCAGCAACAGGCAACATCTTCTCTAACGAAGCTCCTGCACATCTACCTCCTTCAACAAGCTACTCACCGCACGTCTCTACCAAGCAGCCCCTCACCACACGGCACCTCCAGCACCAGACTGTCTATCATATAACTTATATATATTATACAAGAAAACCACATTAGAGTTTCCTTCCATCCTGAGTGCTAGACAACATTAATATCTCGATACCCCTACAGTATAAATAAATAAATAAGCTATATTGTATCGTCAATGACAGTCATTTGATGAATAGTAGCGTACTACAATTGTCACTACTATTCATCAAACTACTGTACTGTCATTAACAATACAATATTATTTATTTATTATTCAAAAACTAATACCCTAACACCACATCATACACACACACAACATCTACTTTACAGTCTTTTGTGTGAGACACTGAGTTGGACAGAGGCAGGCAGGGAGGGAGGCAAGGAGGCTGGCACTCCCCTTTTCACCAATGATGAACCTCTTATGGTGTAGATTTTATCATGGTTAATGTGAAATATTAAACACATTAAGCACAAATTATTACAGTAAACATATCTATTAATTAATAAAAACTAAGTAAAATATTTTACAATGGGAATAGCAGGCATGGAGAAGCAGGAACCTTTTGGGGGAAGGTGTGAGGTCAGTTCCCTCCCTCCCCAAACCTCCAGCACAAGAGGACCCTGGAACATGACACAATATTTCGTAATTTTTCTATACATGATACAGCACAGTTCATATTAGGAATAATAATCATCCCATAGATTGGGAAAACAGTTTAGAAGTGTTTAAATCATAATGTGTCAGAGAAAGACTTCTGGTTGACACAAGTTTGATTAGGGAAATAAACCTTAGTGATGGTTAGTAAAAAACTGATAATATGTTACACAAATTTATTTGTCAGTGGTCCAAGGTTAAAAACACTTTGAAAGCGTTTGGGGTAGATGTAGAATGGATGATTAGTGGGTCTCATATTTTTTACCTGACTTGACATAAACAGCTAGTTACATCACCCATTCTTATAAGCTCCTCTTATGTTTGCATTGGTGGTGGTGTGTGGATTATTTGATGCCACGTGTTTGCCCTGACCTCATGTTTAGTAAGGTCACCCTGTGTACATAAGCCTCTCTGTCCTTGAAATTCAGTTGCCTCTGAAGATGTCTTGAATATAGACAAAAGCTAAGGTGCTCCATTGTTTCCTCTTTTCCTGTGTGATTTCATCAAGTTGTTATAGCACAGTATTAAATATTTTATATTATCAATCATAAAACATACACCATAAGAGGCTGATCATACGAGAATATATAATATAATAAATGTTGGTGTGTGTGTTGGAGGTGTGTAATAACATAAGAACATAAGAAAATAATGAGTCTGCAATAGGCCGGTTGGCCTGTGCATGGCAGCTCCTGTCAAAAGTTACTACCACTCTCTATCATCCATGAATCTATCTAGCCTCCTTTTGAAACTTTCCAGAGTTCCAGCACTTACTACAAAGTTGCTAAGCTTGTTCCACTCGTCCACCACCCTATTTGTGAACCAGTTTCTTCCTATCTCCCTCCTAAACCTAAACTTACCCAACTTAAATCAGTTGCTCCGAGTCCTATCCTGCTCGGATATTATAAGAACTTTATCTATATCCCCTTTATTGATGCTGTATGGGTATTAATAACTTGGGCCCTTTTAATGATACTGTATTTATAAAATGCATTAATGAAAATGAATGGAAATTAGAAATTAATAGATTTATAAATTGCAAGTTGGACGGTCCCTCACTATTTTTATTTGTATGCTTTCATAAATACTGTATACATCATCATGCCACAAGTTGACTTGTGTTTCATGAACTATGTATACACGTATGTGTAGTGATCTCTTGTTGAGGAGGTTGGGGGGGGTGGGGGGGGTTCAGTCGGTATCTCATAGCCATAAGGACAGGACTGATTGACGTTAGCTTTTAGTTGCCATTTAGGGATTTTTCTAAAGCAATTACCGTATTTTTCGGCTTGGAAGACGCACTTTTTATTACAAAAATATACCTTGAAAATTATCATGCATCTTCCACGACGCTAGTTGATGGGTTGTAGCAAAGGTTTTCTTAGGGTCAACTGAAATCAGCCTCTTACAAAGACTGTTACCTCATTACAGTACAGGTGAGTCTGCATTTACGCGGTTTTTGTTTATGCGTTTGGTCATTTACGCGGTGCCTTGCCAGAATGAAATGCTTTAATTACGCGGTAAATTTGGTCATTTACGCTGGTGAAGTATAATTTGTTTATTTACTGAAGATATTTGTTTTAGCTCATAAAATTCATACAAATTACCCGGCCAGAATATAATTTACGTTGCTAAAATTCTTATAAGATTGTGATTATCTTAAATATAAACATCATGGAATTTGCATTAGACATACAAATTTTAGATCTAATGTAAGAATTTTGATTAGAAAGAGCCAAAATTTTAGCTTTTGTGCAAAATATATGACATTTATATTCAAAATATTCCTGGTCTTGCAAGGAATCCAGCAATGTCATTTATATTATCCTATCTTTAGTCCGATGTATTATTTATTACTAAAAATGTAAGCCTTCTCGTTTCACCCAAACATTCCTCAGAGAGGGAAGAGCCAACGAGCGTGGGAAGAACGGGGGTTGAGTCCATTATTTGAATGGACATTAACCGGTGACTGTATTTCTCTTAAATATTAATTGTGTGTGCATACCATCATAAAATTAGGATGTTATTTTTACTACAACGTAGGTATTGTGTCGGTATTGTGTCGGAAAAAGTGGAGTTTGGGGGTCGGCCCAGTCTCTATTTCAATTAATCCCATATGTTCTGTTATTTCATTTACGGCACTCCGAGGGTTCAATTGACCGCGTAAATGAAGACCTAATGGTACTTAGCAATTACAAGTATTCTCTATACTATACAGTACTATAAAACTATTGATTTAACTAGTATTGTTGACAGGCTGTGAAAAATACAACTATTTACTTACTCAGTAGGAAAAAATAAAATAATAAACGGCTGCAGCTACACAACCCTTGCTGCTGTATGGTTTGTTTACTAATGGCAGTGATGCAGCAGTGCCATCTATTGAGGAATTGCTAAAGATTGTCTGCTGGTCTCAAAGCACAGGAATGTTTGTTTCTTCATAAGTAGACTCTCATATTTGGACACCTATTTAGACTGTAAAAACCTCGCAATATTCAAATCATCCAATTTTAAATACAACATCCTATGGAGAAAATTAATTTGAGTCTGGTACTTTCAATGTTTGGCTAAATTTTGCCTTATTTACCGTGCTTTTTGGGCGATTTACTACCTGTAATAAAGAAATATCCAAATAAACCAATGAAAATAACACAGATAAAGTTAAATAAAAACTAAAAACAACACAGAAAAAGTTTTTATGTTCTACAGCTTCAGCTAGAGTTGAACCTGATGACTTGGCAACTTTGTCATCCGAGTAAAAACACACACAACAACATTGGCTGTCCTTATGTTTTCAACTTTACCACCGCTGGTCGGGGTAGAATTTTGTTTTTAAATTCAGAAACATTAATTAAAAAATATAAGAACAGTAAATAAGTGTTGCTTTCATATTCTTATGTAGAGTAATGACGATATGTTTTCACATGTGCACACTTACATACGCGATCTCACTTTTTTTTCTCTACCATTAATGGTTAGCTACTTCTATTGTTCCATTTATTAACTTTAAATAACATTACTTAAAACAACCATATAAATTTTTTTACATTAATTTTGCTACAGCTACAACCAGGGTCATATTTTCTTCAGTTTTATATGTAGAACCAATCAGTCACTGGTTTTGTAAACATTAACAAAAAAAGTGCCTTCTCGTCTCCTCGTATGAATTAATATACCAGTAATACATATTATTAATGATTTGTATTGTTCATTTTCCACACTCAAACCCGTTGAAATTCGAGTTTCCGCCGTCGAAATTTGAGTTTCCGCCGTCGAAATTTGAAATTGTGTAGTGGTGTTTTTTTGTCCAAATAAAAAATGTTGAATTAAAAACTCACAAAATTTGAGAACCTACTGATACTTGAATGTCTATGGATGAAGTACCTTTGACTTTTGATGTACCATCTAATAAAAGTGTAAATGTAAAAGGGATGAAAGCAGTGATTCTTAAAACCACTGGACACGAAAAGATTCACTACACAGTAGTTTCAGCTTGCAGTGCCGACGGTACCAAACTACCAGCTCTGTTAATTTTCAAGAGAAAAAAATTACTGAAGGAAAAACTGCCAAATGGAATTCACGTCAATGTACAACCAAAGGGATGGATGGATAGAGAAGGTGTCAAGGTACAGTAGTAGTCCAAAAATCAGGACTGCTTGGGGATTGGGTCTGTCCGGATTTTCGGATTTTCCGGATTCTCAGGTGGTACTTTTAAAATTAAAATTTAAGGAGGAATAAAGAAGAGATGAACAGGTACATTTTGATAGTTTATTCATTAGCAAATAAAGCATGCTTCATTTATCAAAACGAGCAGTTTTAAAGAAAAATCAAGTCAACACTAGACAAAAATGTAAACAAACTGTCTAATACCATGACGAGTCTTGAAATTCCAAAGCCATCCATCACTAAATGCGCACTCTGATTCAATGTTCATTTGCTGCTTAAAAGACTTTGCTTTGGCAATAAGCATCAGCCCAGAAATTGCCATACCTTCTGATCGTTTTAACAAAAACCATTTGTGCAACACTTTATCAAGATTTTCTAATTTGGGCCAATGCAAACTTTTTCTTTCAGCAATTTTAATGTAAGGCTCAGAAGAAGCTGTGAATTCTAGAATTTTATTCTTTGCCTTTTTTATATCATAAATTGTAGACTTTCCAATGTTGTATGTTTCCATTAGAAAATCATTGCTCACACCACATTCTAGTTTCTTAATTATTTCAAGTTTGTCACTCAATTTCAATGTGTTCTTCTTTCTCTTCACACGACAAAGTTTATCTACTTTAGGGGTCATTATTATGGGCTTGTACTCTGTACATGGAAAGAGTAGGACTCAAAATTACAAACGTTGTCACAGTTTGATTGCTTGTTTTAAAGTGGCGACCACGTGGTCGTTTGTTGTCGCTGTGCAGCTGTGGCATTCACGCATGCACACATACACACAAAAGATTTTTAGTGCCTCAAATTTTACATTTCAGTTCAAGCTAATTACAAAACTAACAAAATTAGCTACCTATAATTTATAATTACTTTTATTATTAGAATTATGTAAATCAATTTTTTAAAGCAACTCCATTCATTCACGTAACCCACATAAGCCCGCTAAATTTAAAAAGTTTGAGTTTTCTAAACGTTCGGATTCTCCGGTGGTCTGGACTCCTGGCATCCGGATTTTTGGACTTTTACTGTATGGTTGGATAAAGTGTGGTCCAAACATCCTGGTGGCCTGCTATGAAAGAATTCACTGCAAGTATGGGATCAGTTTAGTGCTCACACGAATGAAAACACCAAAAGGCTAGCAAAGGGGCTGAACACACAGCTGGCAGTAATTCCTGGTGGCCTCACTTCCCAGTTACAGCTACGAGATGTCAGCATTAATAAGCCCTCTAAGAATAACATGAGGGAGCAATGGAATAAATGGATGACAGAGGGGAATCATGATATGACGCCGACTGGAAGGATGAAACGTCCATCAATATCTGAATTGTGTGAATAGGTGCTGAAGTCATGGTGTGATATTAAAACTAAAGTTATCGTTAAGTCTTTCAAAATATGTGGTATCAGTAATGCTATGGATGGCACCAAAGACAACTTGTTGTACGAGACTGACAGTAGTGATGATGATGATATTTCCTCCCGTGATGATTCAGAGCTTGGTGATGAATCCAACAATGGCGACTTCTCAGGATTTGAAGATGAATAAAATGCTTTTGACTGTTTTACTGGACATGATATTTAGAGATTTACAGTTTTTTGTGATATATATTGTTTGTTTACCCAAAATTTCAATTCAACTGATTTTAGAGAGTTGTTTTTTTTTAATTTGAATTTTTTGTTCTTAAATAAAGATTTTTTGTTTTAATTAGACGTTGATATACATGTTTACATTTGCTTACCTTCTACTGTTGGAAAATATTGCCTGTCGTTGTCATACCGATAAAAACAAGAGAAAGGATGTAAACACTACAGCCCGCTAGACACGGAGGTTGTCATGATCGTGATAACGGCTAACCTGAAAACCTTAAGGATTCATATTACGCTCAAACGTCCACAAAACCTTCTGAGTCCCCCAGTGGAAACGTCCCCCGTTTTCTCTGTTTCCCCGTCTTTGTTTGTAGGGAACTTTGAATATAATCCACGGATTTCGTAGCAGGCGCTGTATGTTGGGACCTGTTGACATCCAACCCTTTGTAATCAATTTGATTTTGCTTTTGATAGCTGAGTCAGAGCATTGTTAGTGAAGATAAGAGTAGGGAATGAAACTGAGTTCATAGTCTCAGTTTCAACGTCAGAGTGTACAGTAAATTAATTCATCGGAATAGAAGTAGGTGGACTCCCTGGCCTATTTTGAGTGAGGGCGCCGCGGGCATTTCTACCGTTAGTGAGTGCCCGTCCCTTCATCCATACAGGTATGCCATTCCACTCTGTGTTGTAATTCGCCCTTCTTTAAGTGATTTGACCCAATTAATAGTTGATTGTGCAAGTGTTACAGTAACGTAGTTGATATGCTCTGAGTGAAGTCATATTTACGTCTTTAATGTCCCCTGAAACGTGATGTTGTTGTCACCGTTAGTGAGTGCCCGTCCCTTCACCCATACAGGTCCTTAACGCAGCTTAGGCCGTGTCTGTAGCGTGGATGTTGTATCCACTATGTCTGGGGAGATGTCTGAGGTCCAGTAGGATCAGTTACCTTCGTGAGACCCGGCCGTCAGACACTTCAGACTACCTATGGCCCCCATAGCTGGCTCGTCTGGCCCTAACGCTCGGCCTGCGAGGTGACCCCGGATCACCAAGCCACACACCACTACCAGCCCCCATCATGGGTGGATGAGTGTCTAACTCCGTAGGGCTATTTGTGTGGTGCGATTAATCCACTGGGATCTCCAGAGTTCGTCGGAAAGTACTCCATGGTGGCTGGACCCCATGGCTGTTGCTTGGGTATCACTCCTGACGACTGAGTGTTGTAGTGGCAGTTGTCCTGGTCTTTATGGTGCTAAGTTACTATAAGAGTTGTGTGTTATTGAGTATGTCCACCCAGTAGTGGTGTGAGTATGTTGAGCCTGAGGGCCTAGTACTAGATTTCGTCTGTTGGTACAAATAAATTCTTTCTCCTAATTTCATATTCATGTTTAAATAAATTTTGTATTTGTATAATTGTGTCTATTATTTACCTTCAGTATTTACCGTTATTTCTTCCCTATTGCTTGATACTATCATTACATCTACCCACGAGCCTCCTCTCGTCACGCTACCAATGGTAATAAGTATGAGAGTAAAAGGAATTGTTACTGGCACACAGAGGCCCTCATAAATGGTGGCAGTAGTGGCCCTCATAAGATGACCAGGTGTATAAAATGAGTGCTGTATTAAAGATTTTCACTTCTTATACAGATTTTTTTTTAAATTGATGAAAATGACAACTGATAATCAGTTCCAAGGGATGATATTCAAAGAGATGTGTGCACTTGTGCCAAAAGGGCTGTATATCAAGCAACGGTTTCACTGGTTTCGGTTAGTAAGTATAAAAAGTTTTTCCTAGAATTACATTTCCAAAATCAGGGTGCGTCTTCCACGATACAGCGTCTTCCAAGACGAAAAATACGGGGTATCCATTAATATTTGGGATGATATGAATGGGTATTAGAGCTTATTGTATTGATTTTGTGTACATTAAGGTCTCGACTAACATTGGTTGTAGATGTAGTAAAATTAACATAAAAATACTGCAAGCAACTTTTATTTAATGTTATGTAGTGTATGTGCAGTAGAAATGATCAGGCAGTCACACACATGCAGATGTGCTGGGGTGTGTGAGTGGTGTTGGGGTGTGTGCTGGGGGTATGTTTGTGTGTGATGTGTAGTTAATTGTGATAGGGAGGTGAATTTGATACCATAATGATCCATAATAATTTCTCTAGCAAACGTTTCAAATAAGATTAAGAATTTTAGTAATTAACTTAGGACATTTGAGTATATACACACATACACACTCTCCACAAACCCACACACACACAAACATTCCACACAGACTCCCACACACACACACACACACACACTACACACATGCACACACACACACACACACACACACACACACACACACACACACACTCACACATACCCTACACATACCCTACACACACACACACACTACACACACACACACACACACACACACAACACCTACACATGCACTATACACACACACACACACACTTCACACACACACACACACACACACACACACACAGACACACATACAAACCTATACACACACACAGACAGACACTCACACACACCCACACACACACACATACACACTCACACACACACACACACACACACAGACACACACACTCACACACACACACACACACACACACACACATACACACACACACACACACACACACATACTCACTCTATGCACTACACACACACACACACACACACACACACACACACACACACTCACACAGACACACATACTCACTCTATGCACTCCACACACACACACACATACACATTCCACAAACACATACACTCTACACACACACACACACACACACACACACACACACACACACACACACACACACACTTCACACACAGACACACATACTCACTCTACACACTCACAAACACATGCACACTCACACACAAACACACACATACACACTCCACACACACAGACACACACACATACACATTCCACAAACACACACACGCTACACAGACACACATACACATTCCACAAACACACACACACACACACACACAGACACGCATACACATTCCACAAACACACATACACACTCTACAGACACACACACACTTCACACAGACACACAGACACATTCTACACACACACACACACACACACACACACACACACACACATTCTTGACAACCGAAGGGTCAAGACGTACCTGGCGCTCCTCTCGGAGCAGCCAGGTCAACTGTTAAGTTGGCCCATACCAACCCCCTCCCCTGAACACTCCTCCCCACTGGAATATCAACAAGTTCTCGCCAGAAGTTACAATTTCATTTAGGAAAGGAATGGAACCAGTGTTAAACAGAGGTGAACAGTGGTGAACAGTGCTTAAGTCAGTGAGAACAACTCAACAGTAACAGTGTACCCAAGTTAACCTTCACACAGTGAGGTCCCAGGTACCCAGTGATAACGGCCCGTGAGACCCAACAACAACCAGCGATGTGTTAATCCGTCTACGATAGGAAGGCCTAAGACCAAACCTCACTCATATAACACCATCTGTGAGGGAATTACTACACCACATGTCCCTCATAACACCATATGTGAGGGAATTACTACACCACGTCAAGTCCCTCATCACACCATCTGTGAGGGAATTACTACACCACGTCAGGCCCCTCATAACACCATCTGTGAGGGAGTTACTACACCACATGAGGCCCCTCATTACACCATCTGTGAGGTAATTACTACACCACGTGAGGTCCCTCATAACACCATCTGTGAGGTAATTACTACACCACGTGAGGTCCCTCATAACACCATGTGCGAGGGAAGTACTACACCATGCCAGGTCCCTCATAACACCATCTGAGGGAACTACTACACCACGTGAGTTCCTCCTAACACCATCTGGGAGGGAGTTACTACACTACGAGTTTGCTATTCAAAACCTACATTAATCTGTATGTTCACTGTATGTTCCTTTACCTTTCTCTAATGAAGGCTTTTGTTAAACCACCAATGTATGTAATAAGTCATTTATGTCCAATGTATGTTTTCAGCCTTCGGGCTGCAGAATTTTTTCACTAAACCCTTAATTATTATTATTATTATTATTATTATTATTATTATTATTATTATTATTATTATTATTATTATTATTATTATTATTATTATTATTATTATTATTATTATTATTATTATTATTATTATTATTATTATTATTATTATTATTATTATTATTATTGTATATTGTGTGTGTGTGTATTATTACACACTTCACAGAACCTTACACACACACACACACTTCACACAGACACACACACACACACACACACATACTCACAGACACACACACACACACACACACACACACTTCACACACACACACACTTCACACACACACACACACAAACACTTCCACAGATACACACACACACAAACACCTCGCAAGACACACACACACACACACACACACATACTCACTCAACACACACACATTTGTCAACCTCAGTGAGACAAGACGTGCCCCGGCGCCCCGTTTTAGGCCAAGCC